>NC_069125.1:48439835-48739835 GCF_026914265.1 Mya arenaria | reverse complement strand
CTTTGCCAAACTATTCAAATACTCTAGCAAATCTCATCAGCATTGATCCAAAACTAATTAGCAACTGCATTTCTTTTCACGTAATAGTGATGATAATAGTTTTGTATGTGAAGCCTACTCTTTTTTCTAGTCGCAATCGCGTAACTTCTCACACCAATGTCGACAACTTCATAAACTTGATTTGGCATAACATATATTTTCGTTATTTTTAAAAACTTAATTGTTTACTACTTACGATTTACAACTTTACGGTTGAAGCAACAGAGACTCAGCATGAAACAAACATTACATACGTTCAGGTCTAGAAATTGTTTTCTTCAAAAGTTACAACTTTCATAGCCATGGTAGAATCCCTTTAAGGGGCCACACTCGACCGTGGTCATTTCATAGGCGAAAAAATCTTAATAACATACTTAAATTATAAAGGCTTGTTGAACACATCTTATAACCAAGCTAGCTGATTGTGACACTTGTTGAAAAAGTTAATGTTTCGAAGACTAAATAACATTTAAACTTTATAGTTAACAAATTCCGACGTAGTTGAATTTTTGTTTTTATGTTTTTATATATATATAAAAAACAAATTAAGTATATGTCCCCAAAGCCGCAAAAGCTGAGGTCGATCGGGCACAATGGTACCCTCTTCGAATCCTGCTGCCGATTATTTTTCCCTTTGTATGCGTTGTTATGTTCATATTGATAAAACACGAATTCAATCTATTACCGTCTAAATCATCTTTTGTTTTCAGACATAATTTACCTTTTATTTCACAATTATGTGGCATAGGGTATATACGCTAGTTTTTGCGGTTGTCAAATTCATTTTCCCATTAAAAAGACTATGTCTTTTTATAATTTATCTCCATTTTAGCGTCTTTTTACTTTGCTGAAAATTATATATTACGAAGCAATTGGATTGTTTATCTTTAAAGTTGAATTTGTAATATGTCTGATATAAGCGAAACCCTAGCAGGACATCATGGCTAAAATTCTTTTATTTCTAGTGTAGAAACCATACTGCGCACAGTTTGTTAAGTTTGATTTGAAAATTTAAAGAATTTCACAACACTATTTTGAATTTACGTTTCGTTTTAATGTTGGGTAAAATTAGTAAAAAGTGCTTGACAATAATAACGATTATATGATCCCTTATATGCTCTTGTCTCCGGGTTAATATTACATAGAAACATGAGTTGAATATTTAAGAGCGTTGACAGACCGTGTAAGTTGATACACTGGAGTGCCGTGTCGTGACTTACGAAAAGTAGACTGTAAGTATCTTCCATGACCGAGAGTGTAAGATAGGTTCCTTCCGAACCGAGCGTAGGGTGTTTTGCGGAAACTCGGTAAACCTCGTTTCCGCAAAACACCATACGCGAGGGTTGGGATGAACCTATCTTATAAGAGCGGCTATGGTAGATGCTTTTTCTCCCTCCTCAGCATTTTTTTTTTAAGTAAAAATGTATTTTTTGCTGGAACTCTTTAGCGCGTAGTGAAAATAAATGCGTATGGATATGCGATAATTCGTGGTTGTCATGGATAGGCGCGCAGTGATTCAGATTATGTTAATAGTCAAATCGGTCTTTAAATGGTTCTAAGGAGAGTGATGCATTATTTCTTGAAAGGTGCGTGAACACTGTTTTATGGTGACATTTGAAGCGAGAAATAATTAATTAGCATTCTTAATATTGCCACAAGACAAAGTTTCCATTATGCTACAGACGACAGTCTTTAACAAGGAAGGTAATTACACTGTGATGATCATTAAAAAGGAGTTCCATACGGGCATTTTATCTTCGTCCGTGGGCAAGATAAGAATTTCTAGTATGGTTAAATTATTGGATCTACTTATCTGAGATGGTAGAAATGTAAAGCATGAACATGTCATCGGAATATCATCGGAGTGGATGACTTCCGGGCCATTATCGGGGATCGTGCATAATGTATAACCCTGTGACGCGCATATAATATGGTCGGCTTTCATTTCACCGATTAGGAAGCTGACCAACTTTCTTTTCTATGATTGGTTTGTGTAACTTTAAAGATAACATTTATCTTTGATACTCAACCATGCCTTAAATTAGTACCTCTTATCTGTACACATCATCTTATGATGAAAGTGAATATACCCTTTTCAAGCTTCTTAACACTGCATGGAGGATACGGCTAAACACCGCCAACAGTTTGAGCATATATGCCATTAAATGCTTTTTGTAGTGGTGGTCTCACATTTACTTAACGATTGGTGTTATACCGTTTCTTCCATTGCATAGTGATCAATGTACTCATTAAACTTGTTTTTCATTATTATTTGTGGCAATAAAGCCTTTATGAATGATGTTGCATGTTAAACTCATAATATAATACTAATTATGTCTATGAAAACATAACGTTAGTCAAAATGATGTTATGTTGTATCTATGGATATTAAAGGTCATTAACACTTGTACAGCTCTTACCCCCGCTGTCAACCTGTCACTCGCATTAATTGAATAATTGGTGACTTATGTCCACACAGGAATATATTGAAATGAATAAATTGTTACTTTCAGGAGATGATACGAAACAAATTGCATGAGTCCATGATTGATCATCAGTAACAATTGTGCATTGCTTAAAAACCTGGTTTAGAGATTTTTTTGCAATATAGTTGTTCATGGGTGGATGTCCCTTAGTCTTATAAAGTATTTTGTTGTTTTAAAAAAGTTTAATTGAATTAATGGACATTTTATTAGCACAAAATATCAGGGAAGGTAATCGACCAGCACCGTTACATTCAAATTGTAAACAAAAAGTCGCCATCTTGGATGTGAAAAGTTGAGATAACTATTTCTCCGTTTATAGAAGCAACTTGATGCAGAAATATAGAAATGAACCTGATCCACACTTTATCAAATCTTTGTGTACAAACTCATCTGGACAAGTGTTACGTTTGCATGAAAAATTCTAAAATGCGTGAAATGGCTACGAATTTAACAGAGTAAAGTGTAGCGCATTTGGCAGTTCCTCACTCTGTTTTTGTAAAAAAGGAATTTTGTTGGTAAACTCATCAAAATATAGTGATATTTTAAATTCATTTTGTACTCTAAGCACAAGTTTGTCGTATGCCATTTTTGGTACGACGTAGTCATATGAAATAAATGATAACGGATAAATAGTAAAAATAATAACGTTGTACATCCAACATGGCGGTCTTTCGTTTACAATTTGAATGGTACAGAGGTAGATTACCATTCCTGCGTATTCTACAGTATGCTTATTTATCCTTCGGCGTTTCCTCACGAATGCTACCATCTATCGACACAACCTTTAATTAAAATCATAATCGGTGCGTTTCCAAAAATGTTTCATAGCATTATGCTGAATTCAGTCTGAATTCAGTCTTACTAATAAAGCTGCACTTTCAAGTGCATTAATTACGCCAGTTTACTTGGTAAATCGTAAAAGTCTTTGTTTACGAAGATGGGCTTTAAATGATTTAGGACAAAAAATCAAATATTAAACATCGCAACATTTCGAAAGCTATCAATAAGTTTATTATAGGACGCTGATTATGTTTTAATTCTTTTGAAAAGTTACGGGAATCTTAAAGTCGGGTATATTGAAATCATAACATCAGCTAAATCAACTATTTTCTGACTATGTACATGGTTATTAAAGCATGGTACAGTGATGCGTAGGTAGTAAAAATATAATTAATTTAGCTTGCTAGAATTTGTTTTGGAAAGTATTGCTAAGAGGAGGTACCTAATGTGTCGTGCAATTAAATTACTAAAAGGTGTAGCTGATTCTGGCAGAAACTAGAAAAGTTTTCAACATATTCTGGTAAGATTCCGTACAGACATTTGTAAGTTTTAATAGCTGGGTATTTTAATGTTCTACTATTTCTGTGTTGGTCTTGCTACAAAAATGCTCAATAACAAGACAGTAGTTGAAGTTGGATCTGAAAAAAGATTTATATATACTTAGCTTAGTATTGATAGTCAAAATTTCGCTTATAAGTAATTGAAGGATATTGAGTTGCTTAGCTGCTTGTTGCACATTTTATAAATTTAGGCATCAACATATAAATAATAATAAATATAATATCTACCTCAACGCCTTAAAGTTTAACTTGCTCTTCACAAACAATACTATGATTAATTGTATTGAATGATTTAATTTCTTTAACAGACTTTGAGCCAACTGAAAGTGCTTGAAATATGTCGGGTTTGCCTGTATTGAATTGGAAGTAAACAAGTTTATAAAATATGTTACTTTCTTTTTCAAAGTTGTCTAACAACATCAGGAGTTTTATTACACACAGAAAGAGTATTTTTATCTGTATATTTATACAAGGCTGCCCTATTGATTAAGTAGAAGATGTCATTAAGAAAGATGTTATAGACTAAAGGGTCTAATACTGACCAATGCAGTACGCCATTCAGGTTGGAGTCTCCAGAACACACTGGTAATTTAATCAAGTTTGACCCGTTGTTTGCTGTTTATAAGATAGCTACACATTTGTTCCCATCAAGGGCTTTTTTTCAGGTCTTCAACTAGCATGTCAGTTTGACATCCATATGTCGTTCAGAAAGCTGCAAGGAAAGATTAAAAAAAGTTATCAAAATGACTAATCAGTTGCTTACTTATGAGCAGTTCATATTATTTGGATATTGATTGTAAAATACTGACTGGTCTATTGTTATTCCATGTAAAGCGGTCATTTTTTAAAACTGTTTGGAAATGATTCTTGGCTTATGATTTGATTGGCCATCTTTCGGATGGAAACTTTTAAAGTATCTTGGCAAGCAATGATGATTTTGGGAGGAATCAGATCTATTCCATTTGCTTTTTGGATTTTTTCAATATATCTTCCATACCTTTTTTCGGGTATCTGTATGAAATGAAAATCAGATGACATTTGGAAATTTTCATGCATTTTATCATGACAAAAGTGTTTAGCTTTATTCCAGTAATTCCAATATTTTCGGCTATATTGATATAAAATGCGTTTATTTTATTTGCTACCAGATTATGATCGGAAACCAAATTTTCTATGTTGTCTCTTAGAATTATTCGGTTCATATGAAGGTTTCTGTGAGAGAAGAGGTTTATTTATTGGCCAGAAGTCATTAGATTTGGGTCCTTCACTACACCATTCTTAATAAACACCTAAAGCTTCTATTGTTGCCTTGGTTTTAAGTTTTCTATACTTTGTGTAGCTTAACCAGTTTGCCATGTTCTAATTTCTGCTATAAATGTTTCTTCCTCGACGAGCCTTGTAAAATTAATAAGCTTTCGATAGCTATACTAGAGTATATGAAAGGTAACTTTCAGAACTATTCCGTATTTCAAAATGAGCTTTTAAAAATTATACGCTTTTTGGGGGCGAGTAGTAACATGTGGGTGTTATAGTTGCAGTTGGGTTTTTAAGTCGTTTTCGAAATTCGCTTAAAACTTTTTCTTGTAGGCTCGCTGACGTCATGGATAAGTTTCCCCTTGATAACATACATTCTAAGCTTGTACAATATACACATACTTGAAAGACGTAGTGCACAAACAGTAATCAACACGATTACATTAGCGTAAAGTAGTGTTTCGCATGTGTTTTCTCTAATGAAAAAAAAAAACAGTGAAAGTCATAAAACAAAACACACATTTATTTTATCTATGAAATCGGAAAAATACAAGACTCGTTTTAATCATATTAACATCGCCGTATTAAAACAAAAAACGCAATGTCATAGTGTAAATTTATCACTGGTTCTGGACCCATTACTTAATCAAAACATTTTCATTACTTTTTTCTAGCGGCATTTAACCAATTCTGATTTTTTTATTCAAGTGGAAATTATCTAATGTTCGTCAATAAATTGTGGTCTACATTCGCAAACGTTTTAAAGATCCAATCAAACTATTCTATTTCAGCAAAGCTCGTTACGCATGGATGTAATCAGCTACCGCATGTCATTTTCAGTCATTGCATATAGAGTGGGTACACGTAAAGTGAGTCAGATTTAGCATTCGGTGATCATAAAAAGAATATTTCCACGACGGCTCTATTGCTACAAAGAAAATGTTGGAAATGAAAAAGGTCATTTCACCATTATTGGATGAGAAAATATTGAAAAATGCAATTTGAGCGAGAACGGCACCCAAATTATCGTTTGCCCAATTGTTGATTATTGCAATTCTTCGAAAGATTAGAACCGAAAGAGCTAAATCATTAATTCGAAATATTTCAGCAAACCTACATACAAGGTAAAGATATGTTCAAATACATGGTGCTTCTTCATTTTTTATTACAACCTTTGGATAAAGACTGAAAATATTATTCAGACCTTATGCAGAGGCTCGCTTTACATATAATCCCTATTGAACACCTATTATGAGTATTGACAGAACACAGTGGTAGGAATTATATTGTTTTTTTTATTATTAGTCAATCAAAATTATACAAGTTAGACCTTTACCGAAGCAAAACCACTTTACTATAATGGTGTTTATATAGTACATTGCTCTACATTATCACCTCTTCCATCTGTCCCCGGTAGCGTGGTTTCCTATGCAAATAATTGCAACCTTGAAATCTAATACTTTGCGAAACCGGACACCTTTGCTCAATATATTTGCATACGATAGTAACAATGCGACCAGCGATATCTCCTATAATTACCTTATGAATTCTTGTTTTTGTTCTGTTAACACCATGCAGTTTTGTTGGCATCATGCAGTTTTTGCATAGGTATACTTACAGAGGTATTTATATTATTAATTTTACGTCGTAAAGAACCTAAATCTTCATTAAACTGATTCAGATAAAAAAGGTAATAGAGTTTATTGATTATCCGTGCGATTAAAAAAGATCAAAGTAATACAGGAATCTTTATAGAATGAGCACTACACTACACAACACATTTTGATTACGATAATAGAATGAAAAATGCATTCGTTATGGAAACACTTTGTAATAAAAATGCTGAGCAAACACATTCTATGCACATTTAATACAAAATGCATAACAAAGGAAACAACTGTTGCTGAACTTTTAACCTTAACCTTGTTGAGAGCCAAATGTTTAAGGCTAAGTGGTCTGACATAACATCATTTTTGTCATAAACCTGCACACCAGGTGAAACTGAGTTGACTTTCATGGCAAATTTACGTCCAATGCAATGAGCCAAGACACTTGTTGCTGGTTCATATGATAACACTGACATTATAACATAACAGTATGCTTTCCAAGAACTTGCTTTAAAAATGTATATCATTTTAGTTAACTTTGATCAAACAATTATAATAATATCTATGGTCTCAACTACAGCCTGTTGGCTTTGATTTTTCTTAATCTTTACACCACGTGTTTCACCTAGTTGTTTGATATACAAATGTATTGAGATTAACGTTTTAATCGTCGTTGTATGACATACTGTTCGCAATAAATTACACAATAAAACGTGCCTTTTTCCATGTGGAATTCCCCAGACATTCTTGTACTTAACCTGTAAAAAAGGATGTCAATTTATTGTTACACAATATGGTGACCAATAACTTCTGATTTCTTTGAATTGCTTACAAATCGTCTAGACTCGCTATGTATGGGAACGCCACCCTAATGGAAAACATTTTCCGCTGTGTACATCATGACATTTGCCTCGCGTTTCTCTGCGAACAAATTTGCTCATTATTTAAAGTGTGATTTTTATGTTAAACTCTAATTTTTATTCCACCATGATTTAGCGACATATTTTTTTCAATTGCGTCTCTTTGAGGTTAAAGGAAACAGGAAATATATTACTTTGCAAATATTCCACTGTCATATCACTGTCATATAAACCCGATTTAATAACCTTGGTGAAGTTTTCCACATGTTTTAACACTGTTAATTTGTACAATTATACGATTTTATTGGGTACTTGTCATTTTTGGATACTTATCGACCAATCAATATTTTTTCGGGAAACTTTGACCAACCAAATAATTAACCACTTTTATACAAATCGCTGCTGGTAAGTGCGTTGAACAACTATTTATACATTGCAGGTGATAGACAAGGCGATAGCTGTAACGTGCTTCTCAATGGCTGTGATCATAGTTGGGCTCAACGGCTTGGTCATATTTACCCTCAGTCGGCAGAAGGGAAATAATCGCTTACACTTTTTCATACGTCATCTAGCCATTGCAGGTAATACTTAACAAAAAATGTCTTTTAAATTTTAAACCTGTTGTTCACCTTTTAAATGTTGTCATAAATCACAAACACAATATAAAAACAACAAAATGTAGTATGGTGGCGTTGACCTTAAATGTAGTATGGTGGCTTGACCTTAGTTTGTGAACTGTGTTTTAGGTTAAACATAGGGCCGATCGTCAAACCTTTGTTAAAGTTAACAGCATGATTAACGGCACCGTTGTTAACTTTGAAATGTAAGCATTGAATACTGCACTCTTTAATTTTAAATGAAAAAAGTACTACTTAAACAATTGTGGAAAATCTTGTTAGACATACTGCAGTTCACAATGGTATGAATTAAACTTCAAGAGCAGAAACAATTTTGAAATATAAAGATGACGATACAACCATTGATAACCTTAACAATGTTCGTACCAAATAATATTCTACACAACATTTACCACGGTAACGTGTGCCATGCACTTATTTTGTGTTTCAATATAAATATATTTGTTAAAAGCAAAAAAGACAGTATATTTAAAATAGATAGGCACTCATTGTAGAACACAGTGAGCATTTTGGCAAAAAGTTAATATCAAATGAGAAGATACGAATAGGAAAATGTTCACTCAGTTCAACATTAGAGACGTTATTCATATATAAACAAAACTGCTTTATTTAATAACTACATTCGCTTTTAAAAGAGTCTCAGCAAGTTGTTGATATTTCTCAAAGGCAATTTTTATATAGCACCACAAGTCATTAGTTCCTCTTACAGAGATCTTTGTAAAAATATGCGATTGATTTTTGTCCATTTAGTCAAAGTAAATGTCGTACATAAACGACAATGGAAATAAATTAAATTTCACCGTTGAGCCAGTTGCTATAAACAATGTTTTAAGTATACGCATGCTATTAAACTGAAAGTTGTGCTAGCAGTACATTGTTATTAATGAGTTTAATAAACGTTCGTACCGTTTTATTGTTACACAGTATATTAATGTGTATACTTTTATAGATTACATCAACACCCAGGTTTTGAAAGCAATATTTCTGTTTTTTTGCATGAATAATCAAAAACATTGAAGCAAAGACATCACACAATTTGGTAAACTGTGTCATTTAAGGTAAAGTGGAACTAAACTTTAAATATGTAGACAATACGGAACGAAAGTATGTTTTACCTATCAGCTGTATTGAGGCTCTCGATTGAGTTTTCAGGAGGTTACAGATAACCATTAAATTTGCTTATTGAACTAATTATACTGAACAGTTTTATATTGAATCTAACGCACATATTGCGTAGTCGGCATTTAGTGCGGCATTTCATCTTCCACATTCACTGTTTCGACGGTCAATAACACACGCACGCATACTCCTGTATCGATTTTGATTACCGTTTTCGGCTGCCGAAGCTGCCTCATGAATAAAAGACTGTTCTTATATGTTTCGATTTATTTCGTTTTTATTTTATTAAACAGCATTTATATATTTTGTATTGTTTTATTCTATTTTCATTGTGTGTTTTTTTTTTGTTTATTTGGTACAATGATTCCTTCATAATAAGACTTAATAAAGACAAATTTTTCAAAAGCCATCTTCAAATGACTTTATCTTACCTCTTTGAAAACTAGCACTGCTGCTATGGAATGATTCATTCGGTTACAGGTGATGGTTGTACCCGGTCGTACAATGCTACAATAATTAATGCGCTGTGGTAAAAAACATCCTCAGTCATAATTGGATTTCATCTATTAACTTTACACTAGCATTTATCTTGCAAGATGAAAGCATCTTTCATATTTCCTAGCACGTATAAGATAAAAAAAATCCAGCATTTAAAAGGGCATTTGTACGTTTATATGAATGCACGTACTTGATGCCATGTTTTTTTTGTGATATTACAGGTATAATTTCAAGGCTAACAAAAAGTTTCATTGTCAATTCTGATTATTGAAAAACGTGTTATCTTTATTTGAAAATGCCAAAATATATAAATATGATGGAAACGAAACGTCCACATTTTCTCTTGGTAAAAAGTTGCATCTTTCGACACTTCAAGCTCTACATTCTGTTTTGTTTCGAGTTGCTGCAGACCAGACCGTCCAACGTACGTAAATGTCACACATTCTCTTTTTTTGAATCCAATAAACCAGACACTTTGAATGTAAACAAAGGATATTTGAGTACAAAACTACTCAATTCATTGATTTCGTTTCTCTTAGTTGTTCAAATATGCAGATTTGTGAAGAGAAGTAAACTTTATTTAAATAGTTCAAGCCATATTGGTCGTGAATGGTTATTCTGACTAAATCAACCTATTTCATCAGAACAAACTTATATTACTGCACTATTTCACTATTATTAGATACTATTCGAATATTCTTTTACTAGTTAGAATGTGGTATATGCAATAAGCTTTTGAGTATGTGGAAAAGCATACAGATGAATAGAATATGAATGCGCAAAGGGAGACCTCCATTTAAGAAAATCATATGCATTGCTATCAAATGTGACTTAAAAAAACATTAAAAACTATTCATAAAGGTGATATTTAATATAGCATTTTGACTTTTGTTTTCGACAGTATTTGCCAAAATTTGAACGTTTCATATATCAATGTATTTAATATTTATAAAGAAGTATTAATAAGGATTCGAAACAGTATTAAAATGGCCCCATGGTATAATTAAAATACTTGCAAAAACGAAAGCCAAATGTAATACCAATAAGACAAATCACTTTCAAGCAGTACTTTCAGTTTTATGATTTTTGCCTGTGCGCAGAACTCATAAATAAATATTGTCTACACATGAGCACCTGTTGAGTAAGTAATGTTTGATAAACAATCATAGCTTAGTTAATCTTTACTTTAGTATTGCAATTGATGTAAAGGTTAAATCTTACTTCATTTGGACACCCGCCAGACTTTGTCGCTGAGAAAAGAGTTTAATCCCACGACATCCATGCTTTTAATATTTAATTCACTTTGGAGGTTTCCATAGCCATGGAAGGTTAACCTTCAACACTTACCATGCACTGGTCAAAAATACATTGATGGTTGTTCTTCCTGGTCTGTATATTGAATGTGTTTTCGGTATGAAAAGCTTTGATTCTCATTTTACAAAAACACAACATAATAAGTAGAGCTATTAAACTGTTCATTATAATGTAACGCTGTTATGCATAAGGAACATCCCTCTGCAGTAACTAGAACGACTACATTAACACGCTATCTGAGAGAGGCGTGCCCATAGCATATAGCTTTTGGGATACAGATTATTGAGGCATTTCTAGAAAACAAGATTTTATTCTCCACACAGGACATAATTTAAATCCGCATCTCAATGTAACATGGCAAAGTACACTGTCATTGTTTCAACCAGTCCCTTCAGTTCTTTCAATACTTGGATTGTTATAAAACTTTAGTCATCAATTTTATGTAGTTAGTTTTTCATGAGGTTATATATGCAAGTAACGTTTTGTGATATGATTTATTGCAGTGCACATATGCCATGCGCTTTAAAGTTTAGATCCTTCACGTTCTTTATACATGTATTTCTTAAAAACCCAATGCCATTTCCAGTTAATTTTGTTTTATGTAAATGATTAATATAGCCATGTATGGAATGGTTAAGCTATTGCCATTTTATGCTGATTTATGTTGAACATAGAGAGTTTACACAAAATCACATAATGCACTTTTTATGTACTGCAGCATTTGTAATACAATCCAAGAGAATGTTCTAATTGTTCACACCTGTTGTTGTTTTCAAATGTGAGCAACATTGTTCCGAGAAATCATCGACTGCACTATAATTATGTTTCAAATTGAATGTTTATACATTTTAACAACGAGTTATTATATCAGTACTTATTTATATAGACAAATGACACTCAATCGCTCAAGGTAGCATGTGAATATAAATGTATTTTGATACACGTGCACATGCCGGTCTTATGGCCACAGACTACTAAATTACTTAACGTTCCAACACAGTCGAACTTTTATAATACTTTTTATTTGCATATATTATCTTGATTTCCCCAATAAATGCATAGTTTTAATGAACCAGTGTGCACAAACAGTGGAATTGATAACAAGTATCTGTTGTTGTTGTATTTGTTGTTGTTGTTTAATTTGAAAATTTGTATTTTATTTTCGTTTAAGACTTACTTGTTGGATTGATTGCTGTTACCGGCGATGCATTAAATATCGGCATTTTGCACGCAGAGTGGCTGGCCGGCGACGTCACGTGTCGTATGCACAGATACGCCTGCTATGTTATTCTTATCGTCTCCAACAATCTGCTCATTGGAATGAGTGTTGACCGCTTCCTTGCTGTGAAGTGTCCGTTAAGAAAGATTACTGGCGGTATAATTATTACATATATTTTAATTAACATCGTCTGTAGAAACAACATAAAATCTTTATAGAATTGAAAAAATACCAGTATAATGACATTTACTTGTCCTATATGTGTGGTTGAGATTGGAGATATTTTCTTCTCCAAATAAAACGACGGATATTTAACTCTTTAAGAAGAATGTCTGCCGCCAGGTTTGACTTGTTAGCGAAGATTCACAACAAGTGAAATCAGTTCCAATATATCTGGTTGTTTGTGGTATAAGGGGATTACTGTCAATATATATTTACATTTACGGAAACTTCGTTTATCCCATAGCTTATATATTGTTTTCATTTGTATCTGTTTGGCACCATTTCTGGTAACATCTGTAGCATTTGACTCTTGCATTTCATAAAAATCTCTAGCTAAAATCATTTCATGTGCAACATGATGATTTGCTTTTCTCATTTATTTAAGTTAGCATCCCATTACCATTGCAGGTTACATGCCATACCAAACAATCATCATCGGTTGCTGGGTTCTTGGATTAGCCTTACCTTCATGGTTAATACCTTTCTTTGGGACAGAATATAGTTTAACGTACCCGCAAATCTCATGCAAGGTTAAGTTAAAAACAGACGGTCAATGGCAGGTAGGATATATTTCCATTTTGGTTGATGTAATAGCCCGTATAATTCTGCATGTGTCTTTCTTTTGGTTTGTTTGTCGAAATTTATTATTCTGTACATGTTCAACGTACCGTATCTCAAAAAGGTGAATACAGACTATTAAATGTGACATCATGATAAAGTAATCTTAGGATGTAGCATACTTTTCAATTCCATATGCAGGCGTTTGTTTGGAGCACACTAACTGGGATTTTTCTTTTGCCCCTTTTTGCTATTTCCGTCTGCTATATTGGCATCTCACTTGTCGTCTGGCAACACTGGAAGGATGGACAGAGGCTAACAGAAGTGAAGGACAAGTCTCAAGCACAAGGTTTTTATTTGTATAAATTAATAATTTCATGTTGTATGCTTCTTTATGAAAGTAGTTTTCAGTATAAACCATAGTCATATTTCAGTAATAGTTGTACTAAAAAATAAATTCATTGAAAGAGTCATGCATTTGTTTTGTAATACAACTTAAGAGTGTACAAAGTTAGCAAATATATTAAATGTTTACAGGGATTTTAGAGCGTGCTCGACCAAATATGTTAGGGTTGCTTCCAAAAGCCAAAGTGAGATCTATAAAAATGACATTCATCGTTTGCTTTGGTGAGTATATTTTAATTTAACTAAATATTAAACAAGGATATCGTTGGAAACAATATATGCTCCCCGACATTATACACAAATAAAAGGAACATAACTGCTAGGAAAATCCTCGAACCGAAATGTTATGTTATCATGTGCATCTCTTCTTGTAAATAAAGTATCCAATAAGGTTTCAAAGAATCCAAGTCTTTGGTTGCTTAGAAATAGCGCGGAAAAAATGACCTAAATCACTCTGTATATACATTAAAAGGGCCACAACCTTGTGAAAAATCACCGAGTCGAAATATGCTAATGATATGCGTAACTCTTATTGTTTGTAAAGTGCCATTTATAAAAGCCCGTCGTTGCTGAAGAAAGCTCGGACACGAATAGTTGGAAGGATTGACGGAATGATAAACGGAGAGACGGACGGACGAACGGATTCACAGACAAAGCGGGGACAATACTGTCCGGCGATGTTTTTCGGAGAGCATATAAATGTACCATAATCGCCACTGATCTGTTTGATCACTGAACTACATGAATTAAGAGCCTTTATTTTTCCATAAGCTTAACGAAAATATAGAAAAAGGAGAAGCTAAGAATATTAGCAAAGTAAAGGGCTTATTTACTTTTATTATTTCATTTCAGCATTCTTCGTCTGTTGGATGCCGGCGACATTGATCTACCTTTTTGATGTCCATCGATTAAATTTCCTAGAAAGTACGACCAAACGAATGTTAGAGAGGCTATATCCGCTGAACAGTCTTTGTAACCCCCTCATCTTCATCATGTTCAATACGAAACTTTTCACTTGTCGTAAGAAAAATGCTCACGCGCATGATAAAGACAACATTGGCACTCATCTGACGATATCCTGACTACTTTTGGAGATATGGCGTCGCAAATTGACGCCCTTTAAGCGTTTTAGTGACGCAAATGTGTATTTCCATTAGAACAAAACATAGTGGAGCATACTTTTACCGAGCTAGTGTGTGAGAGGTATTCCGTTTATAAGCTAACTTACCTACACACTATAAAGTGATTCATCAGTAAAAGTGTTGTAGTACATCATGCATATATGTATTACGTTCATCTACAGATCGCCTGCCTATACACGTTCATGTGTAAGAAATTGTTCGAATATCTTCTTATTCAATTACATTGTTTTAAAAAGTAAAAAAGTTAGTTTGAAATACAGCAGTATTATTCAGAGAATATTTAATATAATGTTACAGTGTTTTTGTCTATTTTGCATATTGAAAGTGAATTATATTTTACTTTTGTTTTATCCGTGTGTGTATTTGAGTAGAGAATACAATGCTACACAAAAATGAGTGTTAGTTTATTATAGCTCGAAAGTGAAGATAACTAAAGCTGATGTAAATATACACGAGTAAGTTTTATTTTTAAAGCAGTGTATACGTCAATTCGACAAGAAATTAGAAAGTCACCCCAGTGGGCTGTAACAACGACATGTTCAGTGAGAGGCGGACACCTTTCCCTTTAACCTTCATTACTATAGCAAGAGCTTTTGACACCATAATATCAATGTTCAATCATATACAGTCGAAACTCGTTGGCTCGATATTCTAGGGACCGGCCAAAATACTTCGAGCTTCGAGAATATCGAGCCAAGCGGGATTGCTTACAGAATGTGATTTTTTATTCGTTTCAAAAAGTATTGTTTACCTCATTTGTTAATTGCTTCGCTATCACCGCAAGAGAAGAGCTAGCTTACGTTTGGGCTCTATGTTACTGGCAAGGAATCTAGCTTTAATTTGATCTTTGTTTTCCAACCAAGTTGAAAGAGTTTTCTGCGAAATGCTGAAGTCTTCTGCATTTTGGTTTTTAAATTTTCGTCCACTCTCAACAACCATTATGGCCACATACTTCTCCAGATCATATTAAGCAGTAAGTGTTCTCTTTGTGCCTTTAGTTCATAAGGCAGAAACCTTTGAGGTTGCCGACCTAGATATTTACCGGGTCCTTCTCTCAATTGCTCAGCCTTTCAAATTGTAAAAATTCATCCATTGAGTAAGCATAATTCATTATTTTATGCGAATATAGCCTTATTAAAATGCATTAAAATGTATACATGGATAACGATAACAATTAGAAAGAGAACTTGAAGTGATGGCATGTTTGCTCAACTAATTAAACCATTTAAATTTGATAATAATTATAATACCAATCAAGCAATTTTAATCGATTAGCGATAAGTACTAAATGAAGCGAAGCAAACAAATCAAGGTGTGAAAATCTTACCTGAACCCGCGAAAATGACATAGACCCAAGCAAACAAAACAAAGTGTGAAATTCTAACTTGGGACCGCAAAAATGACATCGAGCGTGGAGAAATATCGACCATCAAGATATCGAGCCATCCGATTGAATTTTATATGAACAAAGAGTAAAAAAAAATCGGTCCTTTTAATCTGGTTCGAGCAAACGAAGATATCGAGTCATGAGATATCGAGCCAACGACTTTCGACTGTTCGTAAATCAAATGACTTCTCTTAACGTTTTTGACATTGTTGACCCCTCAGGATGATAGAAATGCATTTATCGCAATAACAATCTTGCTACAAAATTGAACGTAAATTATAAAGGTAGCGCCAACTTGGTTTCAGACATTATCTGAAACTCTTAACACGTTTTTGTTTTCTCGAATTATCTAAGCCTTATAGTTTGCTGACATTATCAGAGACAGTTATAAGCGAAGACATGGCTGCTCCAACGATTGGGTCAACCTATTCCCACAGGTAACAAATCTTATCTTGGCCAGACCACCGGTCTGACAATATCAGCAACTACCACTGTGTATTAAAAGTTGAATACACCAAATATTAACAACGTATTCAAAACTGCCGATAGAACGCACAATACATCGTTGATGTTCGTTAGATCTTATGATATAGAAATTTGAAACACACAAAAATACACATTGGTCCATGACATTTAAGCTGGATCATTTTGATATTCAAAATGCTCACTTTTCTGAATACCACATCTTGGCCAGTAGGTATAGACCAACCAACTGAAAACGTACTTTCCCGTTAAGACAAAGGATAAAAGGTTCGGCTGGCGTAAGATCTATAAAATAAATGTGAGGTTTCAGTTGAACGTACAAGTTATTATGTGTGACATAAAGATCATCCTCAAACCTTCTTTAAACGCCCCTATTCATCACGTCTTGTCACGTCTTCTCATGAAAACCAGGAATTCAATCACCTACACTATACCCATGTGGATACTAGGTTTCTCGAGTTAAAATGATATATTGCTGGTTTCTGACAAGCCGGGCTTTAAAAGGTTACTTGTAACATATCAAATGTTGTTTATGTAACACTATTTTCCCTTGCTTTTAATGCCATATAATCATTAATATATATATATATGTTTTACAGCGCTCATATACACAAGACTTGTCCAAAAGCTTTATATTATGCCATCATAATGACAAATTGCATTTTTATATCGTTTTATGGTAATCATGTCGAAAATTATGCACGGAAAAACTGTAATGTAATATATTTTTGTTTGTCACATGGTAAATTCAAATGATTTCAACTTTTATGCAATATTAACTGCTCTCAAAAACTACAAAAATCGTTTGAACTACTACAGATCAAAAATTATAATGTACAGGACAGCAAACTGTGAGTTAAGACTGATTAAGGGTACACGGTACACTTAAATGTTACAAGAATTATTTTTTTAAATCAGCTGATCACATACCATGGCCAAGTAGAATAATTATGTAAGTGAAAACATATTGTTAAATAAATCATGAATTTTTACAAACAGGGGCAATTAAAATGACATTGTCATATGTTTCATAAGTAATGTGTATATTAAAAACGGAGTCAACTAAATATGTTGTCATTGCCTATTGTATTGTACTTATTATTAATAAAATTTGAGTACACATATTTCTATCATATGAACACTAAGAAATTTAAAGATAATCACTCTGCTTTTAAGCTAGACAAATGCTTGACATGTGCATAAATGGCATGCGTTTTTTTTATTAAATTGTATCATTTCATTTTGTATATTCATTTGATACTTTTTTGCTCTAGAAAATTTATTTGCTATTTCCATATTAAGATTTTAAAATTTTCTATTCGCATCATGCCAACTTTAAAATTTAGACTGTTGTTTGTTTTTATACTTTCAAAAAACTAATAAAACCGCTAATGATGGAGCATGATAAGAGCTGTTTTCATCTTTATAACTCAAATTAACGAATTTTGCCCAGCTCATTTCCAGAAATATCTTGTTGAGGCCTCACACACAACACAATAATAAGTTTATAAACATATTCAACTAAAATTCGGTTCTAGACATTTAACGTTGGTAGGGAGTTCACCATAAAGAACGTCAACAACAACAATCTATTTCTGACGGTACTATTTGCATATTTAAGCAAAACCCTAAATTTGCTTTAACTATTTGTAATATTGAATGGTCCCTGGAGGGTCCCATTCACTTGGATCAAAGGATTTCTATGGAATAAATATATATGTATACAGACACTTGCATTTTTTTAAAACATAGTTTATTGAGCTATGGTTCACACCATGTCAAAACAAATACAATTGAATAATTTGAATTTGAGGCCGACAGTATGCCAACAAAAAACATATTATAATCTTAGATGACTGTTGCATTTAAATAGCTTGCAGTGAGCTTACCATTAATCACCTGTGGATGACTTTAAGAGTAAACATAAGAAGAAATGGTCATAAAGTCATCTGTAATCAAAACTTATAGAGGCTGGGGGCGGGGGGGGGGGGGGTTGTTTTTAAACAGAAAACTTCAGAACTTCCGATAACAACAAAGACAGTAGAGGTCATATAACCATATAACCGACGCTTTTCATGCTTGCCTCGTCTTAAAACGTTCCCAAATAGATTCGATTTGAAGCAGAAGCAGAAAAAGACAATACCAGCCAGTGACGATTCGTGTGGCTTCGTTTAGCATTGTGTCCAATTCCGTCTTTTCGTACTCTGTGCAGTAGTCCAAACTGATTTCAGCACACTATAAAATTGAATTGACCTATTCAAACATTAAATTGCTCTTAAAAGTCCCCTTACAGTTATTGCCAGTTCTTGTTGGGGCCAAAAGTACAATAACACTAATTGTCACCCGTCCCGTGATAACATTAATGTTTCAAATATTTATACACAGCAGGTCCGATATTGAAAAATTGATATCACTTCTCACTTACATTGAATTTTATCTTATTTTGGAAATGAAGGATATCTCTTTAGAACATATCACAAATCAGTTGTAAATTATCTAGTTAAAAAAATAAAATAACAGAAACCCGGAAACTGATAACAAAATACGGATAAAAACAATCTACATTTTCCTATTTAAGTATTTTCAAAGACTAAAACAATGATTGCACCTAGATTAACACGTGCAGCTCCAACATCAATCAGTTATAATACCAACGAAGTTCAACATACATATAAACTTGTAAAATATTTGAATCATGATTGTTTATATTCGGATATCAATTGTAAATAACCAATTGTCTAATACAAGTGAATTAGAGAACAAATTAATTCGTGAAATTTCATCTTACTTCTGTCTTTATACGAGCATTGTACAGCTACGGACAAATTGCTTTGTCTGTTTTGAGGGAACTATTTTTGTCGTGCTAAGTCAAAACATACCTTGAGGATAGAGCCATGCCGGGAAAAAATAACTCTTCAAAAGTTCTTTCTATTGGAAAACATCTACATGTATGTTCAAGTTCTTCCTTTCTATGCTGACGTATAGAAGACGATACTATTGGATGAGAGATAAACGTTATTAGGTCTAACACAGACTGCAAATTCTACAATGATCCTGTTTGGTGATACAATGATCCTTTCGTCGATACGGGCTTATAAGTACGAAAACTGAATATGACGTACATGTAGAACTATACAGCATGAGGAAAGCCCAATAAGAAAGTTAATTACCATAGATAACGAATTCTCAACTTGTTTGACAGTTTGGATAGGTTAAACATACCTTTCCATCAGGAAAGACTATACGAACTTTGATATGCACATATTCCACGATATACATTTATGTAATTATCAAAATTTAATGCTAACAAGTCGTGTCCTTGACGGACATGCATTCAACAGTCCCGATGTAAAATTTATAAAAATCAATGAAAATCTAATTCACATATCTTAACTCTCGTGAATTAAGATAAAAATTAATAAATGTGAGATTCGTCTTATATATACAATCTTTATTGTGTAGGGCAATTTGATAACCCTCTTACCGTCTTAACGAGTCCCTATGCATCCCTTCCTGACATGATCGCCTGGGATTCAAAAACAAATTTGATCACCTACATCAGGCCCTTGGAATGATTGGATGTTTCGAAAATGAATTATATATTGCCGGTTTACGATACTTAAGTGTTTAAGAGGTTACTTAAGGTTTTTCTTTTCTAATACTGGCATTAAATGAATGTACATGCCCTTAATGAATATAACTTATTCGTAAACATTTTAAATATAATCGATGATTTATCGCTTTCCTTAACAGCAATGGTAGAAGAAATATGCGTTCTTTTTTTAGTTCATTTACAAATGAAAACGGTGCATACCTATCTTTATCATACAGCCACTTAGACATTAATGTCAAACCATTTGGACTTTATTCAGGAAATTGCTTGACGTTTGCTTTAACCTTGGAGTTGTTACTGAATTGTATCACACGGCAATTACTTTAACTCTTACTAAACATCATTTGTTGTATTCGACTTTAAGACTTCCATATGACAATTTGCATTAAGACACCTTCAAACAGTATTCATATCTTATCATTAAGGCTAAAAGCTTATTAAGCCGCATATTATTTAGCCGTATTAGAGGATTTAATCTTTATTCTTCTTTGTAAGCTAATGTTTTTTCCAGAACCGGTTGAATTGAGTCTCACGCAACATAACAATTTGTTTTGATAGGCCGTACGATACACAATATAAAGCAGGGAAGGGGGTCATACATGAGAAAATTTTAATGACTACCAAACGTTTGCAACAACATTTCATGTTCAGCAGTACTCTTGAAATCAAACAAATTACTCAAATTGCTAAAACCGTCTGTAAATCATCCTCACTTCAGTAACACATAATATCTTTATATGGTTCAGGCAATTTGAGAGATTTGCTTAAATATAATTACAAATGTTTGCATAGGTACGCAGACGACTTCCTACGGATAACTATCCTCTTTGTGGATATAAACGATGCGTTTTCAATATATAAACATATGAATGATAAGATCCAAAGTAATCAGTGTAGTCAGTTTTGCCTTGGACACATTAAATAATAAAACGAGTTTATGCATTTTGCGATTAAAAGAGCACTTATTACGTAGCTACGAGATTGAAAATAAGCCTCCGATTGGCTAAATAATTACAAATAGCGTGTTTCTTTTTCTAGTGTAATTCCCCTTGGTTTGAAGTGAATATTGTTTGGATCTAGGCGAGATGCCTTTAATATGTTATCGAGAGCTAAGGATAGGATGCAGCTCTCATTTGATCTGGGATTACATAAGTGGCTCATCTTCTGTCTATGATTTCTTTTATGCCATTTTCTGAACAGAAAAGGAGGCGTCTGCATTGTGCTCTTCCTGTGCTTCACATGAACTTATTGTTTACAGAATGGTTTCGCCAAAACAACAAATCAACAAATGCAATTTCGAATTTTTATTACTATTATTAACGTTGACCAATGCTCTATTCTTAAACCAATGCCAATAGTAACATTTTCACATCAATGATATTTCTGCCAAATTTATCGGTCCAGACAACACAAACTTAATTTGATCCGTCAGACTTATTTATTGCGTTTACGTTCGTCGTCGGCAGATAATATGAGCTGGAGGACACATACGTAAACGTCAAAGGAAGGAAATTGGTCCCTTTGTTAGCCTGAACATGAGACGCGTGAAAAATCAACTGTTGCAAATTTTGTCTCTAATTGATCTTAGAACTGTTGAATTAACGCATGAATGTAGGATCTTATGTTTGTGATGACAAAACTCTAACTCCTTTATTACGCTAGGATTACTCCATTTATTTCGGGTCAAGATTCTTCTAAATGTTTGATAATGGCCTGTCATGGCACTTAGACTGTCTTCTTTTGCCTAAAAATCGTCCACCATCGAATCTATCTTTCCTAGAAAAAACGTCATGAACATTTGTGCTCTCTTTTACTGAAGTAAGCCACACTTTTCATGGATGCAAAAAAAAATTCCAAATAGTTACCTAAATTTAAATTTCATCAAAAATATATGTAAATGTTTAAATAATTCGGTTTGTTTTTTGTTTCTTCGTGATCAATTATTTCGAAAGAATATAATAATGATTAACCCTGATTTAACCAGAGCGTTATTTTCGCATTCGTTATAAACATTTATCTCTTATTCAGAACGTCTGTTCTTAAATATCCTGGAGGTATACATTTACAAACTTAGCATTAAGACGTGAGGAACATTAACTGTGCAAATGTTATTTTGAATCGCGTCTGTTGTTTTTCAGTCGAAAAAGGAGACACATTACTGATACCAAAATTATGGGCATTGCTTGACATGTGCGTATTTTCGCTACCAGTACTTCCAAGTTTCATTTACATATCTTGCATGGGTTGTGAGTTATGGCCAAGGAAGACTTTGAACACTGACTTCTTACTGTCATTATCCGGGCCACGATCGGAATCCTAATAATTCTCTTATAATCGTCTATTCACAAAGATTTGGAAAAACGTCGAAAACGTCGAAAATCGCGGGAACATACGTGTCGAAAACAGCAAGAATATTCCACATGGACCATGCTTGTTTAGAACAAATTTTACCTAATCCGATCGAGGCAAAAAGCGAGAACGTAAGAGTCATGCTGTGACGATTGTATGCTTACCCGAATAGCTGTGTTTATTTCTATCATGATGTGCTTTCATTTGGCATGGCAATCGTAACATGTGTAATGCCAAACTAATCGTTACATTTTCACGATTACTTTTTTATTGAGACTCTTAATGCACATTTACGTTATTTCCGACTAAATACTGTACAAAATTAAGTTTAAAGTTAATTGTGAAATATAGGGCAACTGAATTGGCATGAATGTCAATATTACGGAAAGTACTCTCTCAATAGATGGTGATATTTGTATTTTTCTTCATTTACATTTAGTATACAACGGCGACGAAATATTGGCTTTTAAGGTTCTATGTAGCTTTGCTTGCATCGTAATTTGATATATGTCTAAGCACTTGTACGTCTTTTTGAAAATGAACTTTAATTTATGTTAAATTTTGACAGCAATCTTGGGGAGCCATATTGGACGTAATATGGTCATAATCGCTGAATAATTACATTGAAGTTTACTACATGGTTAAAATTAAGTAATATCACAACGATATTATCTGACCGAATAGCAAACCTAATGCGCGACCTTGAAATACATTTATCATTTTTGAATATTCTGGCGTCATTATCATGTGCATAGTGTCCAAATGCTCCTTTTGATTAATTCTTAACAATATGTTCATTATGATGATTTCGGACATATCATCAGTGCAAATGGAGTAGCGCATAATTAATCATTTTTAGCTTACACCATTTCGAACGCCAATTCGAATATCTTAACTGTTATATATTTTAGATATACAATTTCATTTTTCTTCATTTTAATAAAAAAGGGATAACTCACGAAGTGATGTTAAAATATATGTTCAAAGGTGTTCAGATATTTTACAATATTTCTTTCTGGTGGCCATGCTGGACGTCATTTAGAATATTTTGTGCTACTCAAGGATCGATCGTGACCATTATTATAATATTGTCTTAGAGGGTCTAGGTTACCAATATATTAAGGAAAGTAATTATATACTCAGCGATGCATAGTTCAGCTAATATAACCCACCAAGCTGACGGAGTATGCCCCTGCATTAAAAACATAT
This sequence comes from Mya arenaria, assembly GCF_026914265.1. NCBI lineage: Eukaryota > Metazoa > Mollusca > Bivalvia > Myida > Myidae > Mya > Mya arenaria. The sequence continues at coordinate 48,716,093 of NC_069125.1, read as the reverse complement.
GTATATTCACTTAATTTGAGTCTTTACAATACTTTATTTTTTGTTAAGGGTAGCTACATTCTGAACTTAATAGGTTTCTCTAGCATATAAAAATTACAGTAAAAGAAAGAAATATATTTGTAAAATGAGCACAGCGATGTTGAATCACCAGAAATGAATAATTAATGGTTTCCTTGGTATTCTTATTGTGACATTAAAAGACGCGATGAATATGGCGACGAAGTCGCTAAATGACATTTATTTTTAATATTGCATCAGAGAAAAAATAATAGAATACAATATTCATCGTGTTCGTCACTGGAAATGCACTATTTAATGGAAACCATGCTAGGTAATTCCTTTTATAACTGATATATTAATCACAGTATTCATAACGCGATATAAAACATAATAACGTTTTTAAGAATGTATTCGTTTACAGCAAACATTCAGAACTGTTCAATAATTCAAAGGTCAATTGGTATTCCCCATATCAGACAAACATGAAAATATAGCAGATCTGTTGATTGTTATAAACCTTTAATACCTCCTACTTAGCGAGTGGTCAAAGGGTGAAGCCCCATATAAAGCTTGTTCTGATGTCCGGTTGCTCAATTAGCAGCTAGTTAATATGATGGGTACCGATTCCAGCTAAGCATCCGGCATATATGATAGGAATCCAGAGTAAACATGTTCATCAATCGTGGTGTCCAAACAAACTCTTTACTTATATTTTGCTCCAGCGAAATGAACGCTATCATTGATCATCGAACCTAGGAACTCACAACCCAAAGCGACTCTTGAAGTCCCGGAATACCGTGTTCAAAATGTTGTAGGAAAATCGTTCCTCACAATTCCAGCGAGCATTGAGGAATGTCTCCAGTATGTTATCATATAATCCGTGTATGTGATTCGCAATAAAAACGCATGAGCTACAAGACATATTGATTTAGAAGACCCCGGGTGTGAATGGGTACTATTGTAGTGTAGCCTTTTAACAACCGTCGATATTAAATTATAATACACAGACAAGCAATAACACGCTTGACCCTACAAGACGAGTTGTATCTCATAAGAACTTTTTTCATGTCTACTTTCCGCCTTATAATTGCAATATACATTTTATTTTCCATGCTCCGTCGTGTAATAAAAATATAGTATTGTTTTTATTCTAAGAATCACAACGGCCCAACTCTAACAAAACGTACGATTTGCTGAGAAAAATTATATTTATTCGTTCCGATACAATTAATGAGTAGTTCAGAAAGTATTTAATAAATAATATAAAGTGAACATGTGTTACTACTACTACTACTGCTACTGCTACTGCTACTGCTGCTGCTGCTGCTGCTGCTGCTGCTACTGCTACTGCTACTGCTACTGATGTGGCTACTGCTGCTGCTACTACCACTACCACTACTACTACCGCTACTGCTACTACTACTACTACTACTACTACTACTATACTACTACTGCTGCTGCTGCTGCTACTACTACTACTACTACTACTTCTACTACTACTACTACTGCTACTGCTGCTGCTGCTGCTGCTGCTGCTGCTGCTGCTGCTGCTGCTGCTGCTGCTGCTGCTACTGCTACTGCTACTGCTACTGCTACTGCTGCTGCTGCTGCTGCTGCTGCTGCTGCTGCTGCTGCTGCTGCTGCTGCTACTACTACTACTACTACTACTACTGCTGCTGCTGCTGCTGCTGCTGCTGCTGCTACTACTACTACTACTACTACTACTACTACTACTACTACTACTACTACTACTACTACTACTACTACTACTACTACTACTACTGCTACTACTACTACTACTATTACTATTATAACTTGCAGAAAAACAGTCGTTACACCAGATTGGCACCAAAAAAGTTTTTTTTGGAACGAATCTCAGGACAATTATTTAATAATATGTTTTAATCTTTGATATCATAATTTTAAAATAAAATACCAAAATGTAAAAACAAAATCGAGTCGCAGACCGGGTTCGAACTGGTGTCGCGAAAATTGCAGTCCAGTGTTGTATCCACTGTGCTACGAAGGTTTACCTTAAACCGTTGGAATATTTCAGCTATATACCTAACTTGGTAATATCACGTGGTAACATCGACTAGCCAATCACGCATAAGAATAAATTCTACTAGGTATACATTCCTAGTAATCTTTTTTAATGGTAAAATACGAAACAACTGCGAAAAATAAATTAATTGTAAACTATGTGGTACTTCAGTTAGCTAGTTTCAATACATTGTACACCTCGATACCAAGTTTATGTCAGTTTTCGACAATTTTCTCTATTTTTTTCGCTATTTCATCACACGGTATATAGCCCCTTTAATGGTGATATCAATATTGAGGTAGAATTACAAATGAGTCTTGAATAATAGTGAGCTGTGTTATTAGTTGTAGATTGTCAAAGATTATTTCTAGATTGTATAACACTGCAACATTATGGTCTAAGAACGGTCAATATGATGGTCACTGTCAATATGAGTCTACCTGCTTTTCATTACAAAATATTCCAAGAGCTTTCATATGTTAAATTATATTTGAATTCATCTTTATTCATGTTCCGGCTCACATAAATGCACATTCACACATTTGATTTCAATAAAATTGAACATAACGGGCTATCGAGCTTCCGATTGGTTGAATGCTCTTCCGCGTGACCGTTTTTATTTCTTACTTTCGTTACTTGTAATTGAGATACAAATACATGAAGAAATATATATTCTGACAGAATAGTATTTGATCGCTTGACTAAGACAAAAATAGGTAACTAAAGCTGGCCTTAATTTCTAATTTTAAATTATTGTTTTTGCTTCTGTTCAATTTATCAAAACGTGAAAAACATCCACAATACCTTTTGAATCATAACAACAAATAAGATAATGTGAGAGCAACGAGCCTTTATAAGCGTATATACGTTTAACATATAGAATCAGATATATTGTCAAAAATCAATTTTATGCAACTGAGAAATGTTTAGTACACACACTAAGTAACTCAATGTTTGTTTAGAAAACACAATATGTATAAATATAATCACGTTTCAAGTTTTGGTGTGATATTCTGAAAAGATATCGCATGCTCTTAAAGAACCTTTCATTTAAACACTTCCATTAATATTACATTAGTCATGCCTTCCATGACATAGAAAGAACACGACTTAATGTTATCTATCAGCTTGCCTTTTTACTGCTAATTTCCGCCTTGCCCCATGATCCATTTTATGAACAGCTAGCCACGGGTAAGCCTGGGAGATTCGATTATTCCAAAATATTTACAAGTAATTATGAGTTATTAAACTATTTTCACATTTATGAGTAGAACATTCAGCTTAATGTTCCTTATCATACAAAGCTTTCCTGCGGTCCATGGAAGTGCGCTGTAAAATGCAAATTTGTCAGCATTGATATCTAATATTTTGCTTAAATTAATAAAATATTATTTTTTTCAGACGGAATACGAAAATAAGGTCAATATAATATGATATCAAGGTTTTATGAACTCATGTCTGTTTCTCATTGTCTGAGAGATGAATTGATCTTGATCATGTCGGAAAATAGCTCATTGAGCTAATGTTTCTTGTTAACACATACCCGACTTTAAATAAAAATTCTTGTATCTTGTATCTTGACTTGTTTGGTTTGCCTTTTGGACCAGAGTTTTTAAATATACATTTTTTTATTATTTATTTGTCATAAGTTGTGTTCATATGTTTATATCAACATTGATAGTGCAAGGATATGTCGTTTTTGTTGTCTGCTTGTCTGATTGCATTCGATCGTTTTGCAAATAAAAGCAGACGCATTGAAAATCATTTGCTGTAGAGGAATCGATTGTGCTTTCGAAATTCTATTCAGATTGGAAAATATCCGGTTCGAAGTTATTCAGATTGTGTAGTTCCTGCTGTAATATCAATTCTTTTAATGTGTTTGTTCTTTCCTAATATGCGTTAAACAGTACCAGTGAGAATGATATTGCACTGTCGCTACAATATATTCCTGAGTGATTAAAATTGCTTGTGTTTGGACGGAGCCAAATGTTTTAATGGAAATCATTTTCGATCGCTGACACCTGAAAACGTCCCGTTTTCTTTTTATGTGATTCAGTTCGTGGCTTGATTTATAACCTGGCATTGCACCATTTATGAATGCAAAATATATCCGACTTTCTGAAATATAACTGGGGATATGTTTACAAGTGTAGGCGTGACACTTGGTAAAAAGTGTGTGTAGGCGGTGTACAATGCCTGTATGTGTCATACATCCTGTAATAAAGTTACGTTTTTATGAATAATGAACATTAGAAATAGATGTGTCTGCTTCTTATATAGAAATGGTTTTGCAAGTCGAACTCATCCTCGGCACCCCAGTGTATTATAACCTATATAATATTATATAGGTTATAATACACTGGGGTGCCGAGGATGTTCGAACTATTCAAATGCAACAAGTCAAGCAATACGTTGCATTTGTCTCATTTTATCGTTGTCGATTAGCATTTTTAGCAAATCAGAATTTTGTTGATAGATATGAGGTGTTTATCGCGCCATATTTCTCATTTAGAAAATGGATGGACCTCATAACGCTGATTACGTCACATTTCGAAGTTGGTTCGACCTAATAACGCAAATTCCTTATGTTTCATACAGGAGATTAATGAACCTCATAACGTATACTCCTTATGTCACATAAAGGAGATGGATGGACCTAATAACGAATACTGCTTATGTCTCACATAGGAGATGGATGGACATCGTAACGTATACACCTTATGTCACAAGTAGGAGATTGGTGAACCCGATAGCGTGTACTGCTTATGTCACATATATGAGATCGATGGACCTTATAACGCATATCCTTTATGTCACATACAGGAGATGGGTGGACTTCATATTTTATACTCCTAATGTCACATTTATGAGATGGGTGGACCTCATAACGTTAACTCATTATGTCCCATGTAGGAGATGGGTGGACCTCATAATGTATAATCATTATGTCATATATAGGAGATGGGAGGACCTCATATAGTATACTCATTATATAATATATAGGAGATGGGTGGACCTCATAGCTTATACTCATTATATCATATATAGGAGCTGGTGGACCTCATAACGTATACTCCTAATGTCACATGTATGAGATGGGTGGACCTCATAACGTGAACTCATTATGTCCCATGTAGGAGATGGGTGGACCTCATAATGTATACTCATTATGTCATATATGAGATGGGTGGACCTCATAACGTATACTCATTATGTCATATATGAGATGGGTGGACCTCATAACGTTAACTCATTATGTCCCATGTAGGAGCTGGTGGACCTCATAACGTATACTCCTAATGTCACATGTATGAGATGGGTGGACCTCATAACGTATACTCATTATGTCCCATGTAGGAGATGGGTGGACCTCATATAGTATACTCATTATGTCACATGTAGGAGATGAGTGGTCCTCATAACGTTAACTCATTATGTCACATATAGGAGATGGGTGGACCTCATAACGTATACTCATTATGTCACATGTAGGAGATGGGTGGACCTCATAACGTATACGCATTATGTCATATATAGGAGCTGGTGGACCTCATAACGTATACTCATTATGTCACATGTAGGAGATGGGTGGACCTCATAACGTATACTCATTATGTCACATGTATGAGATGGGTGGACCTCATAATGTATAATCGTTATGTCATATATGAGATGGGTGGACCTCATAACGTATACTCATTATGTCACATATAGGAGATGTGTGGACTTCAAAGCGTATACTCATTATGTCATATATAGGAGATGGGTGGACCTCATAACGTATACGCATTATGTCATATATAGGAGATGGGTGGACCTCATAACGTATACTCATTATGTCACATGTAGGAGATGGGTGGACCTCATAACGTATACTCATTATGTCACATATAGGAGATAGGTGGACCTCATAATGTATAATCATTATGTCATATATGAGATGGGTGGACCTCATAACGTATACTCATTACGTCATATATAGGAGATGGGTGGACCTCATAACGTATACTCAATATGTCACATGTAGGAGACGGGTGGACCTCATAACGTGTACTCATTATGTCATATATAGGAGATGGGTGGACCTCATAACGTATACTCAATATGTCACATGTAGGAGATGGGTGGACCTCATAACGTATACTCATTATGTCCCATGTAGGAGATGGGTGGACCTCATAACGTATACTCATTATGTCCCATGTAGGAGATGGGTGGACCTCATAACGTATACTCATTATGTCACATATAGGAGATGGGTGGACTTCATAGCGTATACTCATTATGTCATATATAGGAGATGGGTGGACCTCATAGCGTATACTCACCATATCATATATAGGAGCTGGTGGACCTCATAACGTATACTCCTAATGTCACATGTATGAGATGGGTGGACCTCATAACGTATACTCATTATGTCACATATAGGAGATAGGTGGACCTCATAATGTATAATCATTATGTCATATATGAGATGGGTGGACCTCATAACGTATACTCATTACGTCATATATAGGAGATGGGTGGACCTCATAACGTATACTCAATATGTCACATGTAGGAGACGGGTGGACCTCATAACGTATACTCATTATGTCATATATAGGAGATGGGTGGACCTCATAACGTATACTCAATATGTCACATGTAGGAGATGGGTGGACCTCATAACGTATACTCATTATGTCCCATGTAGGAGATGGGTGGACCTCATAACGTATACTCATTATGTCCCATGTAGGAGATGGGTGGACCTCATAACGTATACTCATTATGTCACATATAGGAGATGGGTGGACTTCATAGCGTATACTCATTATGTCATATATAGGAGATGGGTGGACCTCATAGCGTATACTCACTATATCATATATAGGAGCTGGTGGACCTCATAACGTATACTCCTAATGTCACATGTATGAGATGGGTGGACCTCATAACGTTAACTCATTATGTCCCATGTAGGAGATGGGTGGACCTCATAACGTATACTCATTATGTCATATATGAGATGGGTGGACCTCATAACGTTAACTCATTATGTCCCATGTAGGAGCTGGTCGACCTCATAACGTATACTCCTAATGTCACATGTATGAGATGGGTGGACCTCATAACGTTAACTCATTATGTCCCATGTAGGAGATGGGTGGACCTCATATAGTATACTCATTATGTCACATGTAGGAGATGGGTGGACCTCATAACGTATACGCATTATGTCATATATAGGAGCTGGTGGACCTCATAACGTATACTCATTATGTCACATGTAGGAGATGGGTGGACCTCATAACGTATACTCATTATGTCACATGTATGAGATGGGTGGACCTCATAATGTATAATCATTATGTCATATATGAGATGGGTGGACCTCATAATGTATAATCATTATGTCATATATGAGATGGGTGGACCTCATAATGTATAATCATTATGTCATATATGAGATGGGTGGACCTCATAACATATACTCATTATGTCATATATAGGAGCTGGTGGACCTCATAACGTATACTCATTATGTCATATATAGGAGATGGGTGGACCTCATAACGTTAACTCATTATGTCACATGTAGGAGATGGGTGGACCTCATATAGTATACTCATTATGTCACATATAGGAGATAGGTGGACCTCATAATGTATAATCATTATGTCATATATGAGATGGGTGGACCTCATAACGTATACTCATTATGTCATATATACGAGATGGGTGGACCTCATAACGTATACTCATTATGTCACATGTAGGAGATGGGTGGACCTCATAACGTATACTCATTATGTCATATATAGGAGATGGGTGGACCTCATAACGTATACTCAATATGTCACATGTAGGAGATGGGTGGACCTCATAACGTATACTCATTATGTCATATATGAGATGGGTGGACCTCATAACGTATACTTATTATGTCATATATAGGAGATGGGTGGACCTCATAACGTATATTCATTATGTCACATGTAGGAGATGGGTGGACCTCATATCGTATACTCATTATGCCAAATGTAGGAGATGGGTGGACCTCACAACGTATACTCATTATGTCATGAATAGGAGATGGGTGGACCTCATAATGTATACTCATTATGTCATATATAGGAGATGGGTGGACCTCATAACGTATACTCATTATGTCATAAATAGGAGACGGGTGGACCTCATAACGTATACTCATTATGTCACATATAGGAGATGGGTGGACCTCATAACGTATACTCATTATGTCACATGTAGGAGATGGGTAGACCTCATAACGTATACTCATTATGTCACATGTAGGAGATGGGTGGACCTCATAACGTATACTCATTATGTCACATGTAGGAGATGGGTGGACCTCATAACGTATACTCATTATGTCACATGTAGGAGATGGGTGGACCTGATAACATATACTCATAATGTCACATATAGGAGATGGGTGGACCTCATAACGTATACTCATTATGTCACATATAAGAGATGGGTGGATCTCATAACGTATACTCATTATGTCACATGTAGGAGATGGGTGGACCTCATAACGTATACTCATTATGCCATACATAGGAGTTGGGTGGACCTCATAACTTGTACTCATTATTTCACATGTAGGAGATGGTTGGACCTCATAACGTATACTCATTATGTCACATATAGGAGATGGGTGGACCTCATAACGTATACTCATTATGTCACATATAGGAGATGGGTGGACCTCATAACGTATACTCATTATGTCATATATAGGAGATGGGTGGACCTCATAACGTATACTCATTATGTCACATGTAGGAGATGGGTGGACCTCATAACGTATACTCATTATGTCATATATAGGAGATGGTTGGACCTCATAACGTATACTCATTATGTCATATATTGGAGCTGGTGGACCTCATAACGTTAACTCATTATGTCATATATAGGAGATGGGTGGATGACATAACGTATACTCATTATGTTATATATAGGAGATGGGTTCACCTCATAACGTATACTCATTATGTCATATATAGGAGATGGTGGATCTCATAACGTTAACTCATTATGTCTTATATAGGAGATGGATGGATGACATAACGTATACTCATTACGTCATATATAGGAGATGGGAGGACCTCATAACGTATACTCCTTATGTCACATATAGGAGATGGGTGGACCTCATATTGTATACTCCTAATGTCACATATAGGAGCTGAGTGGACCTCATAACGTATACTCCTTATGTCTCCTATAGGAGATGGATGGACCTCATAACGTATTGTCCTTATATCTCATATAGGAGAGATGGTTGGACCTCATATCTTCTTATGGTTATCAGTTAAACATGACTTTTTTATCTTGCAAGCTCTAAATGGTTATACAACAGTATGTATATGCATTTATTTACGATATCAGAGTAAATCAACTCTAAACTTTCTCTAAACTTTCTCTCCACTTTGTTTGATTTTGTTAGCTGAACTAAGAAACATTACAGCCTGTTTTATCTTATCTATATTAAAAATGCAATTTGTAGTTTTTGTATATGCATGGTTATGTGTGAGTATAAAGTTAAACTGTAAAACTATATGAAGATGTACATAAACGCTGACACATGTGTTTTGCGAGAAAGTCATACAACATAATTGTTATAACAAAAACTTATTGATAATATTGATGGTGATTAATGGCTATACAGTACTTCTTATTACTTGTGAATCCAATCTCTTCACGGTTATATCGGCTTTGGCGAAATACTCAAGCATTGAAAAATGGTTCTTTGAACAAAAGCTGTAAACGACAGGCATAAACATTTAACACAACACATAGTCAATCCTTTGTGGAATAACATCACCTCTTAACAGTCATTCAAGTCTTCAATATATTGCATGGTACACAGTCACGGATCGAGTTTGGGCAAAATGTTTGAAATATTTTTATTTTACAATTCCGTCAATAATGTAAAGCATGATTTGGTTCATAGGCATCTTCGTGTCATTTTTTTGTTTGCTCAAATGAGTTTCACAGTTGCCTTAATCAAAAAATTCTGAATGTTGTATCGCTATATGCATTCATAGAGTAACACTGCATGTTTAGCTTTCTGTATATTTTTTCCTGCAATCCGCAGTAGCGTGTTGCCCTATTCAAAACTTGTCAACATTGATAACAGTTTTGCAAGATCTGACACCTCCGCGACTATTTGCAGACGAAATACGAAAATCAGGCTTTAATCGTCGACTATTAGGCTTTTTCCTGTAGTATTCATTTGTACATATGTGCAGCGCCGACCAAACATTTATGTTATGATTTACATTAACAAGTTACATTTGAATGATACTGACTGTTAATTTTTATCCTAGTTTTAAATAGAAATGTGTTTGCATGTCACAATATCCAAACGAAACAATGCTAAGATTGACTTCGAATACATAGTGGCTCGAATTTTGGAAATCAAATGTTATTACCGATAGTAAATGTGCTGTGTCTATGCTCGAATTTATAGTATATCATTCAATCAACAAAATAATAATTCATTTTATAACATAACTAACGGCGCAGGAGTGATGTAACCCCATGCAATAATTTTCATATATAACTAGTGTAATAACTATGCAAATTAGGTAACCGCATCACAGACAAATGTATTCATACGCGCTGTCAAAAAATGTAAACAAACATTAGAATCAATGTTTCAATCGAAATCATGTCGGTGTCAACAACCTCAACTCCACGATGAAACGAATGGTGAAGAAGGCTGGGCTTAATCCAAACAAACACCTCCCTGATCTCAGCGCCAGGAAATACCTCGTCCAGAAATTGAATGACAACAATGTTCCTGCGAACCAGATTATGCAAACATCGGTACACAATAACATTGCATCTATATTAGTAAACAACTATAGCCTAATAAAATCCAAATCAACACAAGGAAATGTCCAGCATCCTGTACTCCAGTGAAAATACCCCTTCTACTTCCTCGCAAAATGCTCATTCTAGGTAGCTCGTCAACAATGCTCAAGTTCACACACAGTCACAGTCACTGATTCCACATCAAATCCCACTTTTTCTGGTGGATTTTACAACATGTATGTAGATCCAATTCAGGGAGGTAATGTCCTTGTGCACATCCATTAAAATGACAAAAATGTAATCGACCAGCTACAAAGCGAATATGCACTACTGAAAGCGACAGTGACGCTGACTTATGTTCTTTTTAAACTTCAACCGCCAAATGGCATGTACACACTCGCGTGATTACTTATGACGTCACGCAGTTATGACATTGCTCTTATTATTGATTTGCTTGATTTAAATGGATTGAAACATATTGTTTTGTTGTTTTAAAGTTAAATCTTTGAAAATCTGTTGATAATTTTGACATAATTTATGTTTTTACTGTTAATAAAATGTTTTTATGCCGGGCTATTTTCTTTCCTGCGGATAAATCATCCTAATAACACACAATGTAAATTCTTCGCACTATGACAATAGAAGTGTATTGAAGAAACTTTGACCAAGATTTTGACCGTAAATGAGTTATGTTATAAATAGAATCTTAAATTCGTGTTTATTTTGTATCAAATTTATTCAACTCGTCATTTAAAAACTCGGCAGAGCCTCATTTTTATCGCTTTTAAATGAACTCGTTTAATAAATTCGATACAAAATAAACACTCATTTGAGATCCTCTCTATATATATGCATTCTAAAAATGTGAACCTGATACTGGTAGCTAAAAATTACTGAAGTGTGGGAGACTATCATACCAAGATCCGTTGTGGCATATTGTTGGAACACGAAATTCAGCACAAAAACGTTTATGCAAACAGCATATCGGTATCAATTAATCCAGAAAGTTTTTAATTTCCTGATGAATCAACAATTATTAACTTCCGCTGGTTTTCTTTTTTTCTGCAATAACCTGATAATGGGCAAATAAATCGCACTAAATCCGATGTTTAAACTGGTCAGTAACAAATCCAGTGCATGTTGTTCACAATACTGTCAATGAATTCAGATAAATGAACAAGTAAAACACTGCAAATAGTACAGTTCCTTGCGTCATTAGTTTTCAACGTAATAACTTTAGACAAAAAAGCAATCAAATATTTATTCGTTATATTTATAAGATAAAACTAAAAGATAAAGAAAAACTTCCCTCAATAAAAAATCACAACTCAAAAAATTCTATGATTTGTTATGTTGAGGTTGTTTTATGGGCCGGAGGCCTTTCTTTGATTTGACTTGACGTTTTTGTTCAAGTTTTAAATAATAGAAAATACAAGATATGTGGTATCGTGTAGTTTTGTGGCCTCATGAATTTTTGACCAAAGTAGGACAGGAATATGATAAATCACTATCGAAGGAATACAACACATAATTGTTTGATAACAAAAAACTGATAACCTTCTGTAACAGAATAACGTCCAGTATAATGTAGCAATATTTATATGATATGATGTTATTTTGACCTTTGTAATATATGATGTCATTTTAACCGACGTGTAATCAAATAACCTCATAAACATGTGGTTGTGCATTTAAACTGACATATCCTTAACTGTAAGCTGCTGTGTTTTGTAATGTTGACCTCTGTCTATTATCTACATATATTATAACTCGCCATCGTTGTATTCAAAGCCGTTGACTATAATACTAGGAAGTTTTGATATACAATTTTAGATTGTAATAACGGCTTTATTTTCATTGCATCCGTTCTTGTGTGAACAAACGCAGTTGTAGGGGATGCAATTGTCTCTGCAATAAAATATGATGACAAATTATTTCTGATTAGTGAGATTGTCTACGATTTTTTAACGAAGCTGTCAAACTAACGGAAACCAGTATTTCCTATCTAGAAACTTCAACTTAATCATTCATGATTCTGTCAACGAAACGTCTGCATGACATTGATATAATATTGTGTTAAACTTATATTACAATGTTAAAATGTTTTAGTATGAAGTAAACCGTTTCCGTCAATGGAAAAGTGTAAAGTGGTTTGCCTTATTTCCACTCGTTTCAAATGTTATCAATCATTATAAACGTTGATCCTTTGCTTTTTTCGCTGATAAACAATTGGAAGCAAATACAGACAGGTTACACCAAAAGCATAATATTTAAACAATCCTTTATCAGCCAGATATTTAATACAAATATGCCGTTTCAATCATTTCAACACTGCGTTATTTCCATAATAAGTTCTAAAACAAAGGAAAGCAATATCATTAAGAAACATTTTCAAAGGCATTCAACCCCTTTTGTAATTCAATCCACATCCAATGCTATTTTAGCGGGCATAAACTTACTCTGAAATAAGACATGCGATAGAAATGTTTAACTTGAGACTCGTTAGCAATAGATTGTGTTCTCCATTTTGCAAAATTATTAAAGATAAAATATGTTTCAAATCAAGTTCTATTTAGATAATTACATAAAACACGTTGTTGACGTCTACCTCATGACACACCACATGCAATTATTGCAGATATATTTTGTCGTAGTTAAGGGGACACCGACCAGTGTGAAAACATAGCAGTTGGTAGCAGTTTTCTATTACGAAACAATTTCATTTAGATTTATTTTGTTGTAAATGAATTTTACAAACAAAGTCAGCAGTACTTCATCAGTTATTGATTTTTACTTTAAGTATGATGAATGTAAAATGTAATAATTAAACATTCTGTTTCGGTCGATATGAGGTTTCGCTGACTTCTCAAGGTGATATTGACTGTTTTTACTGATAAAATGTTGAAAGCAAATACAGACATGCAACACCAAACGCATACTACTTAAACAATCCTTTTTCAATAAGATATTTATTACCAATATGCCGTTTTAATCATTTAAGCACTCTGCGTCATTGCCATGATTAGTTCTAAAATAGGGGAATGTAATATCATATAGAAACAAGTTCAGAGGCATTCAACCCCTTTGGTAATTCAAACCACCTGCAATGTGATTTTTAACGGGCAGAAACTAATTCTGAAATAAGATGAGCGAGATAACTATTTCACATGAGCGTCGTTTGAAATAAATTATGTTCTCCATTTTGCCAAGTTATTCAAGATAAAATAGGTTTCAAATTAAGTTATATTTAGATAATTACATAAAACGCGTTGTTGACGTGTACCGCATGACACATCACACGTACACATTGCAGATATATTCCGCCGTAGTTAAGGGAACAACGATGATTGTAAAAACATAGCAGTTGGTAGCAGGTTTATATTACAAAATAGATTTATTTTATTCTGTTTGAATTTTACACAAATCGGTTATTGATTTTACTGAAAGTATGATAAATGTATAATGTTATAAATATACATTTCTGTTACGGTCGATTTTTAGTTTTGCTGACTTCTCAATGTTATATTGACCTAGGACTAAACTAACTATTAATCTCAACAGTATATTATTTTATAATATAATTGATTTATGAGTTTTTGTCTACGTTTTCCTTTCTCTAAAACATACTGTTGCTGCTGTTTTATCTCGCATTTCAAAAACTGTTATTTTGTTCTTTGTGTTTGTCCATACGTAAGTTACTTGTGATTTTTTGCTTACACTATTATTAGATTTTTATTATGTATAGGTGTATTTTAAACGTTTTACTCGCACCACTGTCGCCATGATAGGTGACATAATAAAACTGTACTAGAGACTTGTATTGTGTGGTGGGTGTTGTTCTATCTGAAAAGTCTTTATGAACACTGATTTGATTTGTTTAAGTGTTGTCAAATGATGTGTAATTTCAGCTGTGTGTTCCACCAATTTACCTGCGTTCTCTGTAATAAAATACAAGCTCCGACTTTCAGTGCAATTTTGTGGCAAGTGCTATAAAGCAACTCCCAAGTATATGGCTCTTTGGCGGGTAATAAAATTAAAAACAAAGCATGATATTATAGGACCTGTACCATAGCTTTTAATGTGGTCTTATACTTTTCGATAATATCTGCCTCAACTGTAATATTCTGTGATAACGTTTTCCTCTGTCTCTTTACGGTGGCTCACAAATCGCCTTCATAGTCGTTTGTGATAGCTTTCTCTTTAACAATTGCAGACCAAACAATTTTGTTTGTATGAAAGCCAAAATGTATATTTCACGTGAAGAAAGCAATCATAATATGTATGCGAAAAACTACAAACAAACATAAATCATGCTTCTATCTCTGCTATAGAGCTTGATGACAGATTAGACTTCCAACCGTTTTGATGAATAAAACCGCTTACATGATAGAAACTAGTATTTCGTGAATTTTTTATCTTAAGTTATGATACCAAACTAAGATGCCGATGGAAGAATATATTTTCTCCACATACAGGACGCATACATTTTTCAATATTTAAAGAAAAAGTCCACTTACCAGGCAAAACTTGGTACCTGAATCGGTACTTTTCATTCTTAATCCGCCATGTTGTTTGCCATGAAACATTTCCTCACTTAATGTTTGCATAAAACGAAATTACGTCCTCCCCCTTAACTTAAATAACATGAAATGTATACCGAAAGAAATCAAAACAAACACATTATTTTGGCCTTCGAAAATGGCAAAATATGTCGTTTATGCCTTATTTCAGTCGAAATAAAAATTAAATATACAAAGTCTTATCATTTTATCTATGATGTTCTGTATGCGTTTTCTTCTTTCATAGTTCGAGGTAAGATGAAAAAGTTCTAAGAATAACAGTCACATAAATAAAGCTAATCGTTTGGGCCACTTTTAACAAAACTTTGTATTAATTTATTATTAGATGGGCAATTCATTCCTTACATTAGAATTGTTTATATAATGGCTTGAAATACTAAAGGCCTACGGGTTAATTCCAATGCTTATCTCTTACTTAAGATTGCTCTTCATTATTAAAATATTGGGTATTCATGTCTTATCCATATACGTTTTAAAGGGACTAGACACCAGATCATACCATTGCAAGAAAAAAAGTAATTATTCGAAAACTTACATAAAATTGGTATCGTTGTGTACAAAGCATTAAATCTTGTTTTCTTATGTATCATTTCGCTTACGACACTTGATTCTTTCGTAGTTTTAGCGTGTTTTGTTTTTCCAATTTAAAATTCACTGGATCTGTCTACCACGTATCCAAGTTAATTTAAAAAATAATAAAATTATCTATACTGATCACGTGACTTTCACATACTAAATATACACTAAACTGGGAAACCATTATGTCCTATGTTTTAATGGGTATACTCAGCTTAGAAGACGACATAATTTTCTTTGTATCATGTAAATTAATGTATTACTGGTCTCATACCAGCTCATATTGACTATTCTAGTATTGTATTGAGGATATACTGTATTTTCTGATTTTGGGACCAACTCGTGTCTCGTCCATCTTTGACGACCATATATAGGTTATCACGGTCTTGGTCTAATAATGTTTGTTAAGTTATTTACTAAATCACAAAAACAATTTTCCTACTGTCGTTTTCAAAACCAAATAATGTTATCCGTAATATATAACATGAATCCCGGCCTGGCATATGTGAGTGTGTGAAGTACACGGAAGCAGTTTGGAATAAATGTAGAAACTACGTCTTAAAGTTGTTATTTTAAATGCGGACATACACACTCTGAATTCTCCATTTCGTAAGTCTAATCGACCATTATAATCAAACTGTTGTGAACGTCTTTGAAACTTCATCGTGCACATGCCTGTGCGTTTGTTATTGTATTCACAGGAGAAGTAGAATTTAATAAAGGCATTGACTTGTGTCCAGTGCAATAAAACAACTCACGAATACCCTCCCATCTGCTTGCATAGAGTAGAACAGTAGCCCAAAACCTGCATTTGATGTTGTCATAGCTTTGTCTAGACTATTATTCGATATATTTGTAATCGCCATCAACCTATTCATTAAAGTCGTTTATCTCTTTGTGCATTTGCAATAACATAAAACACCAGTATCTTGGTTGTATTTGCGTGGAGACAAACAATCATACGTGTTATTAATATATTTGCTATAAAACACGTTTGACAAATGTGTTTAAGTTTAATGCTATTCAAGCTGTTTGTTAAATTAAACCATCTACCATAATGGAATTTTTTTTTTCATACTGGAAAATGGCTTTAAACCATCCATATTTTCTGTCTTAAATCAGGATTCATTTTCGAAGCACACGCGATAGCAAATAAGATTATATTTATATCTTTAAAATAATATATACAAATGACATAACTATGTGTTCTTGAAAAAACAGTCGAAAAGAATACCCAAATAACATGTTGGTAATCGCACAGCTCAAACTGCCTTGGAACGCCCTCTATTAAAAAAAACGATAGAGAAAGAAATATGTGTGCGTAAAAAAGAGATTACATGAACAAACAAACGTTTCATTTACATTTGAAAACTCAGTATTAAGAAAAACCTGTCCCCTGATGTATTACATGGACTATTTTTAAAAATGCCTTTTTTATTTTGGTACTGCAAAAACAGTAACCTCTCTTCAATCTACACGCATGATGAAATCGTGTCAGCTTTTAGTCCTCGAAATACACTAGATACATTTTTTGACGAATATCTAACATTGTGATTGTAAGTAACAAAACATATACAAACTATTTACACATATGTGTGATATGGCATAAGCAAACACAAGTTGCGCCATGACATTTTTAAATTGTGGATTATGCAATCGGGCTTCAACTGTGTTGAGGAATTGTTTTTTTCGCAGGGAAGTTTATTTAAGACATTATATTTTTTACTGACAATACATCACGTTTCCCATATTCTTGCACAACAAGCGAAAACTATTTACGAAGTGTACTTCAATCGCAAATTAACGTCCAGTGGTATAAGCCAAAACAGTTCGTAATGATTCACAGGTAAGCATGCTAACACTTACATTATAACATAGCAACATGCCTTTGAAGAACTTGCATCAAACAACTTACATATTAAATTGTATTACTACTGTATTGACTACAATATGTTTGTTCTGATTTTCTCCCTCTGTCAGTTCACGTCGTGTTTACCCTGTTCTTAGATGATTTATTAAGATTAACGTTTTTTATCGTAGTCGTATTGCAAATTGCTCGCAATAACTTTTACAATCAAGCGCGCATGTTTCCTTGTATTTTCTCAGCAATGCACATGCTTAATCTGTGATATACTACCTCAACATAATGTTATACAATACGGGGACATACATCTGATTTGTTTATATTTTTTAATTGTCTAGACACGTATGGAAACGGCAACCTTATGAAAAACATTGTTCGGATATACTCAACATTACACTAAATCACGAGTTTCTCTGCCAAGGGAACGTCATCAGAATGTATAGCGTGAGTTTTATTTTTATTTTCGCCTTTATTGTGATTCCTCTATCATTAAGCTAATAAAGACAAACGACTTGTGGAATCTATCCAACTTCATTTTTTCTCAATTGCGTCTCTTTAAGATTAAAGGAAAAAGGAAATTTATGATTTTGCCAATTTCCACTGTCGTATCGCGTGTGTTTTGTATAAAGGTTGGCTCAATGTTTCCAATACAATTTCAAACTGTTTTAAAGTAAAGTCAAAGGAATATTACAACAAAACATATATATTAAACAATGGCCCGATTGTTTAGAAAGTCGCTAGAAGTTAGCGATTCCTGAAATTAACAATCGCTACATCTTTAATGTATGGCTTGCTAACAAATTGTTAAAATTCCGATTGTTCAGACTATCGTAATCGCTATCGCTAACTAATAATCGTTAAACTATTTAACGATATCGCTAGAAAATTTAGCGATATCGCTAAATTTTAAGCGACAAAAGTACAATGGGGTTGACCCATAATGCATTTGCTTTTTCCCACAATGCATTTAGATGCATCAAGTATTACCCACAATGCATTGAAAAAACATAATGGGTGCCCAAGCAGACAACACTTTGACTTTTCAGAAAAAAATAAGAAAACAGAGGTTGCAATTTTACTGCATATGAGAGGGAAATTCACATAACTGAGTATGAAAAAGTAAAGGACAAATCAAATAATGCAAAGGTGTCACAAGATGCGAAAGAAAAGATGTGGGATTGTATTGGTCAAGCTGTTTCACTTGCTTGAGTTGGACTTAGAACTGGAAAAGATGTTAGGAACAAATTCCACAACTTGAACCGGGTTGCAAAGTCAACAGAAATGCAACAGAGAAAGCATTTGAAGGGAACAGGGGGTGGACCACCATCAGAAAAACCATCAGAGGAGGTGCTCCGCCTTATCAACATAAATAAGGCAGACCCAGGCTTCAGTGGGATTCCTGGTGGGCTAGAAACCAGCATTGCAGCAGAGAAGGGTATACTAGGACTTCTTAATTCATTGAACATATCATGTTTATTCATAGATTTATTCATCAAGTACTACTTAATTCATTAAGTATCATGTTTATTTACAGATATATTTCTACACTACCAAATGCTTATTAAAATATTTCCGTCTGCTAAAAAGATATACAAATGAACTCGACCAGTTCTTAAAATAGAAAATGGAATTCCTACCTCCATTTTGTTTCCATATGGATTGTGAATATGGCAAATCCTTGAATAATGAAAAGAAGTCATGAAAATTTACCATAGTCAATTGTCCATGACATAAGTTCATACCTTTGCAAATACATGCTACGAGTCGCAGCTTCAAATATTATCCAGTAAAGCGATATTTTCTTCCAGCTCTAGCCAACTTCTTCATGATTCATGTGCCACTTGATTGTAGAATGGTTTAACCGGTTTATGTTATTAAAATTCGAATGTCACAAACTTTTATCACAATAAGATAATCAATAAATCACAAACAATTGTAAACAAATAAATGTGATACATGTAAATGTATCTTTTGCAAGCATTTTATATCAATTTGTTTAGAACTATTAATTTATTTATTTAAACATGCTAATCAAGCAATTCTATATTTCATGATAGTGCCTTCCCTTGATATTTGAGGCCCTGACATGGGATCACCATAAGCCATTGTATAAATAAAATCCATAGTTTGAGATGTTTCGATACAGCTCATTAGATGCATTCGATTTTATTTTATCCTTTCAATAAAGTTGATGTAGCTTTAAAAATTAAACTTAACTTATATATTTGCAGAATTAAAGGTCGATGAGCTGCCAAATGCTGATGTAGTTATTCAAGTCATACCAGAAGCAGATGTATGTTTATTTAATTCAATTGTAAATTATCATGTCAATATAATGTATACATTTATAAATTAATTTCTTTAATTTTTAGCAATTAAAATTGAAATATATATATATCAATAATTGACCATTAAAAAGTGAACATGTAATCACACCCTAGTCTTAAATAGTACACTTCAATGTATGCCTTATATATTTTCAGTCAGAAACAGAGAGACGTGCGGTGTTCGATTTGGACGTAAGAAATTAAAAATATGTTCTAGGCTGTTTTAAAAGTGTAAATGGATTAAGAAGGAGGAAACATATTCTGAAATATAATATAAAATTAAATGGGTGAGATTTAGTGTTATTGTCAAACTCAGCTGCAAAATATATATTTTATTACATTTTTTGAAAGTAAGGTACACACGTAAGAAGCCCAAATCATGACTTGTAAAACAAAAGTGTAGTATTTATGCAACAAGACGTGAATAGACATAATAACATTGTATTTATCCCATTGAATGTTTTCGTCTAGATATGAAGATGATAATACCTTTAATAACCTGAGTTTCAAATACTAGCTGATTAAGCAATGGTAGGGCAACGCTGCAAATGTAGTTTAAGTTAGTTATAAGATACAATAATGTAAAAGTTTTTGTTTTATTTTTCATGTTATCCTTGCAGAACATCTCTCCAAAAGGACAAAACAGAAAGGTTGAGCTGGAGATGGAGCTCTTGAGGGAAAAAAATAGCAACGTCTAGGGAGAAGAGGAACTTGTTTAAAGCTTTGCAGACAGAGTTGAAGGGGAAGGATGACATGAACATATTTCCATTAGTTTGTGACGAATAGGGTAAGTGGATCAGTTAACAGAGATGAACACGTAAGATAATCTTGTTATATCAAAACAACAACACAGCACCAGCTGCATGCTTCCTTCCAATAGAAAATGTTCCTATCCAAAATAGGCCTGCACGGATGGCAAATCCATTTTCACCAACAACATAGGGTATAAGTGGAAGTTCATCCACATCGCCGTCATCAACGTCAGGTTCACCAAACAACATGGCAATGTTATGTTAAACTGCGCAAGCGACACTCTCTCGACAGGCTTGAGCGGGTGTCTTCCTTACCTAGAGTATACATAAAAACAAAATGAATAACTAAACATAGGCAAAGCTTCTATCTAGCTATATATATACATATATATATGTATCATTTTTTTAAAACATATATAGCATTTTTATATAACCTAAATTAATCTATCAAACATACCTTCTTGCACATGACGGAGAATCTTCTCTTCCATCTACCAAATGTTCTTTCTTTAACAACCCTCGAACGGCAGTGGACTCTGTTGAATCGGGTTTTCGCCGGTGTATCAAAGACTCTGTACGGCGTCAACATGTAACGCGAACAAGCATATCTTAAAAAAAGGCAAGAGCGAGAAATACTTTAATTTTATGGCTGTTAATAATGTATATTCAATGTAATTATTTGTGGTTTCAGATTGGACCATAGCAGATAGAAAACAGGGAGAGATCATAAGTTCTGAAAATAATACTGTGTTAAAAAGATGACACTATTCATTCTGAGTATTAATATAACTTTAATTGGTCTCATCTTGAATTCAAAGGTTTGAAATATACATTAACAGTGTCATATACAGTTGTAATAATAATGTTGATTCAATGCATGTATTTATCAATGTTTTAATCTTATCGTAGATAACTTGTATCTACATGTAGATGACAGTGACCATCTATTCAATTTCAGCAGTTGAAGGTAAATTTTGCTTTGTCATTATGACACAAGTATAACATTAACAATTAATATCACGGATCTATTAACTGATTAAAGGTCTATGTTAGACCGATAAACACGTTTTTTTCTGATGTTTACATTCAGAGCACCAATTAATGTGGCCATTTTGTTTGTCGTTGTTAACCGTCGCTAAATTTTTAATATTGGGGCAAGAGGTGATTTAAATTTGTCGTTAGTTTAACGAAAATGATGACGATCGCTTTTGCTAAAAACTTCTGAACAATCAAAAACAAATTAGCGAATGTGCAAATGATCGCTATCAGTATATCGCTAAAGTTAACAACGATTTTCGTCGTTAAGTATTTAGCGACTTTCTGAACAATAGGGCCATTAACAACCAAAACATTGTATCGAGGGATATTTAATTCATGTTAAGATTTCGCGTATTTTTGGATCGATAGAGCAATTATTATATGGTCATATATATTATAATTAATTGCATTTACAAAATCAGAACAATTCCAGAATTACGTTCTATTCGGAAATAAACTAGTTCTTAACTGTTTGAAAGACACTAGTTAATTGAATGATGGTTCATTTAAAAAATACGCAGCTAAATTTGTTGGGGTTTTTTGCCGATAATTGTCAATGTATTCAAAACAATTATTCGGAGTTAATGTGTTCATAAATGTGAACGTTTGTCTTTTATTTTTGTTTTAGACTGAATTGTTATGTTGATTGCTGTTACTTGTGATGCAGTAAAAATCGGCATTCTGTACTTGGAATAGCTGGCTGGCGACGCTGTCGACTGCACCGATATGCTTATTTATCATTCTTTTCGTCTCCAACAATCAGCTGATTGGAATGAGTGTTGATCGCTTCCTTGCTTTGAGGGATTACGGTATCATTATTTAATGTCTTGTTTAATTAACAACGTCTGGTAGAAACACTATATTATCTTTGTATATTGAAATGATACCAATATGATGACATTTTGCTTTTCCTATTGTTTGCTACGATCCACAATTTCGTTAATCTGTAGCCAATATTCTTTTTATGTGCAACATGATGATTTATTAAGTTTGCATCCCATCAAATTTACAGGTTTCTCTTTAATATTTTGATTCATTCTATACCCCGTATTATTCGTGGTGTATCCTCTTGAATTGTTTAACCATTTTTTATCATACATTTTAAAAATACCAAATCTGAAGACCTTCAATACAGACGATGTAGTCAACATTATAATGTAGTGTAGCTAGGGTGTAACATATCCTTCGAATATATATCAAGGCATATATTGGGGGGACACTTGGGTTTTCTTTTTGCTCTTTTTTGCTATTTGTCTGCTATATTGGAATCTTTCTGGCAACTCCGGACGGATGGACAGAGGCTACAGAAGTGAAGGACAAGTCTCAAACATAAAGTTTCTATTTGAATCAACAAATGCTTATGTTCCTTTTGATAATAACGTCTGCAGTTGATTTCATGGTATATCGTTTCAGTTATAGTAATAATAAAAGGTACATCTATTAAAAGAAGCATGCAGTGGTTTCTTAATAATGCAAAGAGAATACGAAGTTGTATTTGAGCTTGATCTTAGAGAGTGCGCGACCAAAAAGGTCAGGGTTGCTTGAAAAGGCCAAAGAAAAGTCTATTAAAATTACTTTAATCGTTTGCCTTGGTGTGCTTATTTCAATGATTCTAAATTTTAAAAAAGGTTATCGGTTGATACGAGGTATGCTCCCCGACGGAGTCAATTTTGAAACTTGTATTGACCTATATCAAACTATATAGAAATTAAATGGGACATTTCTTTGAGAAAAATTCTCGAATCGGAACGGCATGATAAACTACGAATGTTTCTTGTAAATTAAGCTTCCCATCAGGTTTCAATGAATTCAAGTCAGTGGTTGCTGGCCATTTCCATTGGAAATTTCTACGGCAAAAACTCCCTCCTGGAATGTTTTAATATTATGCGAATCTTATATTGTAAGTTTTGCATATATTACCATTGAATGTATAGAGAATTATTGTGTATTTAGTGAAATATCATAATACGTTTCCGATTAAGAGCAAAAGTTATATCTTACGGCTGGCGTTTCACTGAGTGATATATATTGCGATCTTACACTGAATGAATCTGTTTATATATTAAAGGACATTTAATTTCATTGTTTTTAGAAAAACGCGTCAAACTGTATGCGCAAGTAACGTCATTTCGGAAATGATTTCTCTGATATTGGGTCCAAGTTAGGTGCCCGCTGATGATTGTTTTAAATAGCTGAACAGGCTAATTTTCCAAAATAGTGAAAACATTCAAATTTATGTTTTTAAATGTTTGAAACACTGAAATATCATTTTATTTTTCTGTAAATTACTATTAACCACCAGAAAGCATAAAATAAAAGCTGGTGGTTGCTGAGAAAAACCAGGACACGCATGAGCTATATCAAAAGTATTTGGAAATTAAAAGGGTCCACTTCTACGAAACTTGCTAATAATATGCTCATATCTTCCTCTTCGTGAACTTTTCCGTAAAGAGCTATTGAGTTCAAGCCGTTGGTTGCTGAGAAAAGCCTGCACTCGAATAGTGTTACGGACGGACAGAATGATACATTGGCAGACGCACGGAAGCACGGACGATGCGGAAATTATATATGTTACGGTCATTGTTTCCGGGGAGTATAAAACTGTTAAATTAATCGCCACCGATCTGTTCCAATATTGAACTACATAACGTTGTAGCCTTTAATTCTGCATACTATTTATATTGACGTTTTCCTTTCTGGTGAACACAATAAGATAAACGGAAATACAGAAAAAGAAGTAGTTGAGCATTAAAGCTCAGTAAATTGGCCATGTATTTTTTTTTCATTTATTTCAGTATCTTTGTCTGTTGGCTACAGCGGTAGTGATCTATCTTTTTCACGTCCACCGATTAAAATCCATTGACAACACGTTAAACACGATAAAGAGGTTATATATGCTGAACAACCGTTTTAACCCTCTTATCTTCATATTGTTCAAAACGAAACTATTCACGTGGTGTATTAAAGATAGACAAACACGCACGTGATAACGACAGCACATGTACACAGATGATAACAGTCTAAATTCTATTGGAGAAATTGCCTCGTTAGTGTGTGAGAAGTATTTCGCTTGTAATATAAGTTATGCTGAATTAGCCTCATAGAAACATGCAGTAGTTCATAATACGTATATGTTCATATATCGTCTTTAGAGTCTTATGCATGAGTTCGAACGTGTTCAAATGTCTTAATCATTCAATTGAAGTGTTTGAGAACGTAAAACGTTGGGCATGCTGCACTATACTGTACATTAGCAGTTTTTTATCATAATGTATATTTGAGTACAGAATGAGACGATAAAAAACAATGAGAATTGTAGTTACTTGTAGAGCGATCGTAAAGGTAGCTCTACCATGTATAATAGCAAGAGCGTTTAGGAAAAGTAGAACAACTAAAACATGTTGTTCAATCGACTATTTACATCCATCAACAATTGCAATGTTCCGTATCCACCTGTTCGAAATTTTCACTAATTTGGCTTTTGACAATTCCAAATGTAAAGTGTTGTTTGTGGAGTTTTGTGTTGTTGTTCTATGCTGCAGGTTTGAGATTGTTGGTGTTTGTGTTCTAAGTCATTGGCGTTGACCCTGTGCAATTAACCGGGGTGTATGTTTAAACTTTCGACTGCTGGACTTGTTTCTATAGTTTTTTATATATACATATTAATACCAACATATGGCTAAAGATCGATTAAATCGTTTTTGCTTCATTCTATATTTCAGATAAAGCGAATATGACACTCAAACCACATGGTTCTACTGATAAAAGTTTATTTTTTCAACCCCTTTTAAACCAAAAGAGTATGCGTCTCAAAGTGTAGTTTATATACAAATGTTTACTTATTTTCAAAATATTTTTTAATAGAGGAAAACTGTTTGTTTCAGATTGTAATATATTTCACTGAGTGAGAACCAAAAGCTAGATTTCACGATAGGCATAGTCACGAGTGTCATATTCACTTTTGGTATTCACGAGGTGAAATACGCTGTAAAAAGAACGTCTTGCGTTATTTTCGTAACGACCAGATTCAATGCGTAAGCGATGCGATGACAGGGTAAATTTTGTGATACGGTACTTGAATGGTTACAAACAAGGTTTGTTGCATATTAAATATTATTTTTACCAACTTAAACACAGATAAAAATGGACTAGCATGGACAATATTATACCATGTTGTTTTTTTTTAATT
This sequence comes from Mya arenaria, assembly GCF_026914265.1. Classification (NCBI taxonomy): domain Eukaryota; kingdom Metazoa; phylum Mollusca; class Bivalvia; order Myida; family Myidae; genus Mya; species Mya arenaria. The sequence continues at coordinate 48,689,885 of NC_069125.1, read as the reverse complement.
CTTGGGTTAATACAATTTGGAAATTCCTTAAATCTACACATAAGGGGTTTAACCAGACATTTGCACATCTAAAGTTTTCTAATAGTTTTTTGCTCTTTCTATTGTCTGTATCACTATTTAATGTCTTATAAAATGTACTTACAGTGATTATTTCTAGTTAGACAATTTCACCAGTATTTTATAACCATGGCATGTATATTTATATTGATGAGCCCCAGATTTTCCTTGTGTATTATTGTGATATTTGAACTATCAACAAAGAGATTCTTAGCATATTTGTTGTGATCTTTTCGTAAACGTGCGTGTTTCAAACTAGTGAGGGCAATAGCAATTTATACAAATCTGCCTTTGTTAATTCTGACAAACAGACTGTAAAAAATAATTAACAACCCTCACCATTTTCCTAGTCTTTTAACTGCAAAATTCATTTGCTGGACATTCTTGTCTTCTTTTAATCATTTCATTTCTTGTCATTTATATGCATGCTAGAACTCTGTGACAAAACATAGCAGTTGTCATTTTATCTAAACTTCTGTTATATTTCACCCACAATTTTTTGATTTGGGTCTAATGATCACCACCACTTTATTAACATTAACATTTAATGTCAGTGTGTGCATTTTATTGTTTTATTCCAGTAATCCAATAGGATTATAACTTTTTGGTTGTTTACTTTTTAGATGGCCGACATCTTGGTTTTCATAGAGGTCATTTGGATCGACAGAGGTCACAAAGTGCTAAGGTCATTTTTGGTCGACCTTTGGCAGATCGAACTTGGTAAGGTCGACCTCAGCGTCTGATTTTGGGTCGAACGTTTTTGTTTTGGAGGTATAATGAAAGACATCTACATTTACACAATTTACATTTTAATACAAACATGTATACATGGTAAACTAAACACTGTAATGCTGAGAATCGATTCCAGTTGATCCAAGAGTATTTTAACCTTTATATAGTACTGATTTCAGCAACTTTATTAGAAAAGAAACTTGATTTTTTTTCTTCTTTGAGTACACAGTGTATGTCGGTGGAGACTCATCGCGAACCATAGTGTTTTCGGTTTTGCACTGCTAAGCTTTTAAAGTTTCATTTGACATTGTTGTTATTCAACACATCCAACCAGTATTAGATTCAATCATGTGCAGCAATAACTGTTAAGTGTTTTTGGTCTTGGGTTTTCTTTTGAAGAGTTCAATTAAAACGGCATAGAACAAATAATTTAAACGGTCATTCAGCAGAAAGTTTAATTGCCGCACGGGTACACAACAATATAAAGCGGAAACATATGTAATTCCTCGTAAATATCAACTGTTGAAGTAGACCACTTAACATGCAGTTATGATTTTCAAAATGGAGATGGATTCTCTCCAACCTTTTGTTTTTATCTAAACCCCACACTTCATAAGCATAGTAAGGGATTGGCGTTGCACAAACGCATAAAAAGCTTAAATATTGTTTTAGGTTAAAAAAAGAAGATATTTGATATTACATCTAAGAACATTCAGCGATTTTAAGCATTTCCCAGCTGTTGTAACTACCTCTATAATTGAAAACTGTTCCCAAATAATTTCAATTCCCAGCAGTATCAAGTGAAGCATCATTAAATAACCACTTCTCGTCATATAGATAATGAAAACCGCGTTGGTAATGAAATCCAAATCCCAGTAAACACTTATTAAAGAGTTTGTTAAAATGCATGAACAATCAGAAATATCAGAAATATAATAAAAAGGAAAAATAACTTTTTTTTTCACTTTTATACTTCAGAAAATGTGATATATTGATGTTCGTAATCTAGAAATTGTGGTTTCATATATTCTTTTTCAATTCAGCAATAGGTTTAAGCATTTATACACTTTAATATTATAAACATATCGATTGCCTTTTCGGTTATGAAGCTATTTTATCTTAACTTAGATGTACATATATCTATGCTATTGTTAAAAGAAATACGTAAAATCAACTTATTTCTGAGGGTAGCTTTACGTTCCGTGCATTATTATATAGTTCGTAATTTATATATTGGTGAATGTCTATGTCGTGTCTCTAAATGAATACGATTGCATATTTCAAGCACTTGAATTCCAGATACAGACATATCGAATAGAGTGCTCACAGAGCAATACTAACATTATTTTCTTTTAGAGCTTGAACCAATTACATCATTGTTTAACGACATTACGACTATCCTTAATATTGATATGAAAATAACAAAAAAGACCCGGTAGTCGACAGTTTAAACCTTCTTTATACGTCCCTATTCATCACGTCTTGACATGAAGACCAGTAATTGAATCATCCTCACAATGCCTCTGTGGATACTCGGTATCTCGAGTGAGAATGATATATTGCTGGTTTCCAACAAACCAGTCTTTAAAAGGTTACTTGAGACATATGAAATGTTGTTTATGTGACACTGTATGTCCTTGCTTTTAATGTCATATGATGCCAACATAAAATCACATTAAAGTATAATTGTGAGATTGCTTTTGATAATCATGTCGACAATAAGCAACGAAGAAAGGAATGTTCGTTTTGTGGCACATCCTATTGCTTTTACTTTTTTAAATTTAAGTATTTAAATGATTTAATCCTCTAAAACACTAAAATTTTCAGAAGTTAAACAGTAGAAAAGTGTGAGTATAGAATTATTAAGGGTACTATATGTGTAAGTGAAAGTTTGAATATGAATTCATCAGACAATGTGACCAAAAGAAACAGTAGGTAAGCCGAAACAGTTCTTACATACTTGTTGTAATCCTCAGCAGGAAAACATTACGACATGATTGTTTTAATTTATCAGTTCCCTTTGTATACCGGGGCATATTAAACTGTAAATGTTCGTTATTTGCTATTACCATTTTAAAACTTCCATTTGCCGACTCGCATTTTTTTCAATTTAATATTTATGTTAAAAACTACAGAAACACGTTTTTTTTATTCGTCATACTTTCAAATGGCTTATTAAATGGCTAATGATATTGCCTTATTTAAACGCTGCTTTCATCTTTACACCTTACAGCTCATTTCCAGAATATTATGGTTGAAATCTCACACGCAACAAATTAATAACGACGGTTATCATGGTTGTTAAAACTCTACCTATGATAAAACGAAAATAACAATGAATGACAATATGATGTACATGTCGATAAACTTTGCCAGGACGTCATTCTTTGGAGTTCGCAGCTTTTATGCGCGTTACAATTTTAAAGAACCATACATTAATAACTAAATTTGAATGAACTTTTTTGATGTGCACTTTCTGTTTATTGTTCTCTCTAGGTATACCTTTTTCCAAAAGTACTATAAATGATACATGAACTGAAACATGTGTTATATATTGACATCGTCATTTTTTTATAAACAGTGTTGTTGAGCATGCTCTGCTTCTTTTAGAACTGCCATTAAAATACTGTCTATTTATGTTATAATATCATTTTTTTTCTATTAACGTGCAATAAACTGTCATAATGAGTGAACTGGTTCGAACAATCTTACATAAGGTATAGTTTTTGCAGGGAAGTCTTTGCAGAATTATTTTAACTAAAGACTCATCCGATGGCCATACATCTTGGAACAGTAGACATTCACCTGTACTGGGTTTAAGCATTCTTTATTGTGCGGAAATACACACCATGTCAAAACAAAAACAATTCATAATTATAGGCAGAAACAAAGGTATGAACAAGCCCAGAATAAAAACATGTCACAATCTAAGATAATTGATGCATTAAATCTATACGTTGTGTGTAAACCCTTTTTTGATGAGGAAATAATGTCACTTACAAAATCATAAGTAAGTTGGAAAACAACTAAACAGAACTGAAAAAGAAAAGCACGGTTGATATTAATAGTGTTAACGATGGATGCCAATAAACTCTTTTCATCAAGTGTAAAAAGCTGTGAACTGCATTGGTTTGCCCTTTTGTCGACTAATCGTCCAAATATTGCAGACAACGTAAGTTCATATTAGTCTAAAATTGCAGGAAGTTAAGCATAAGTCACCTTTTGTATGGTTACAATAGAAAAAAATAAGATATATGGTTTCTTGAAGTCCACAACTAAAGGGGATTGGTGAGGGGGCGGGTGCTCGGAGGGAAGAATGTTTTGAAATAGAGAACTACAGATCCTCAGAGAACTACAAATGTGAAGAGGTGTGAAGGTTCTGCAACCAATGTTTTCCATAATTGGCCCGACTAAAAACTCGAAACATTTTCAAATAGGTTCATTTGAAACACATGCAGTGACATAAGACGAGAGCAGCCAGTGACGATTCAAGCGGTTTCGTTGTGGATTGTGTCCCATTTATCATTTTCATATTATGTGCTGTTGTATCAAGTAATTTCAGCAAACTGTAGAATTGGTCTAAAGAAGTACTAAACACTAAACTGCTATTGAACGTTGTTTTTTTTCATAGCGCTGCCATACAGTTAATACCCGTGCTTGTTGATGCTGATAATGCAAAACAAAAACATTGTAACCTGCCAAACAAACTTTTTAAATATGTATTCACAACATGTCACTGATCGCAAAACTAAAATAACATCCCACTTACATGCATTCTTATCTTGTTTTCAAAACTTGAATGATATCTCTTTCCATACAATATCACAAAACAGTTGTTAATTATCTAATCCAAATAATAAATTTACACTATTAACGCTTTTGACACCCGGAAGCTGATATCAAAATACAGTTAAAATCATCCACAATCACCCAATTTTAAGAATTTGAAAATATTAAAAAAGACACCTTAGTTGAAACAAGATTAACACGTACAATGATTTGCATTTGAAGCAAATGCAACTCCAGTATCAATCAGTTATACCACCAATGAAGTTTGACATTTTAAGGAAACTTACAACAAATTTGAATCGTGAATTGTTTTATTGAAATATTTGAATTGTTTAATACATATTTGTGTGCGAATTTTAGTACATTTACCTCAAGCTACATCTTACATACGCGGACGAAGTTTGAGAGGTAACTATGTTTTTCGTACAAATGTCAAACAAACCTTGATGATGGAGGTTTGCAGAAACAAATAATTATTATATCGCTCCTCTTATTCGGATAAAATTTACATGATTCTTAAAACATTTCATCGTCAACCTTAATATATAGGTCCCGATTTGCCCGTATATCGATTGTACATGCACAAATGGTTTTACAGTCCGGCGATTGATATCACACCTTAGCAACAAAAAGCAATACATTTAAAAAGTGAAATCTAGATTGATCACTTCAAGGGTATATTTCTATTTCTGTTTTAGTGAGTTTGTCGTGTTTTTGAAATGTCGGACTAAATCATACCCTACCAAAACAAACCACACATTATTTTACGATTTTAAAGCACTGAAGTTGGTAACAAAAGGCAGATAAAACCAACCGCATATATTTTTACCTAGTTTTGAGACTTCTTTACGATATGAGAATGATGCGACTAACATCATACACATCATTAAGTTATCGTTTTAGTTGAACATCTAAACGAAATGTAAAATAGTTCAAGTATTATTATACATAGTTAGCCATATCACGTACCCAAACGTAAATAATCTTTTTAATACACACGAATTTGATCTCATTTCAAACCAGGACTATATCTGGTTCTTTGGTGCAAACTGCAGGTGGTGAACAGGTATAAGCAAATGATCATTTAACCGAGGCTGTAAATATGTGCTTAAATCATGATGTGATGAGCGAAAGCTACTAAACCGGAAGCGCATACTGAGTACAGGCAGTATGACCTCTAAGATAGAAATACAACAGAAATTAACAGAAATAACAAAAAACATAAACAGAAAAATGCATAATTCTTATAACCACATTCAGAAACGTTTAATTGAAGTATGATGAACATAAATGTTTGTATTATATGTATTCAGTCTTTAATTACAATACTAACGTTACTTTTTGCCTGCTAAATGTATTCGTTTTACTATAATATACATTTCAAATATTACTATAATGTGAAAGCCACAAAAATCGCATGTATGTTTTAGCTCATGACTTTTTAACAACCTGTTTTGATAATTTGGTAACTTTTCGTATTTATTTTACACTTTGTAGATAACATGTGTTAAAGTAAACGGAGAATCAATGTATTAAGTTATTACCAGTACTACAAGTCTCCAAACATTTCATTCATTACAATAGTGCCACAGTGGTTCCAATTATATGCCATTCAATTATAAAATGAACCTTTCATTAAAGTGATGATATCGCCATATTAAAATAAATATGTCCGTGTGAAAATAGTTGCGAATGGACTTAAAATCCTTAAGAATATGCAGCTTTTAATTATATTGTTCTCTAATATCATATCTTTAGGCTTCTCCGAAATTATTCAAATAACAAAGGTGTCTGTTTTGATAATTATTGATGTATATTTATTTCACTTAGTGTTCAGTTGTCACTGATAAGCGGAATAATGTTGGCGGTATTCACTTCAGAGCTTTATCTAAGATTTCAACTGATATTGACATTCTTTGCGTCCAAACATTGCAATACATACACAGAAACTGATGTGGAGCGTACATACTAAATTAGTTTGTATGCCTTAGACAAGCCTTAGGCTAAGTTATGTAATATCTGGAGCGTGGTTGGAAAGTGGGTGTACTACTAATCAGCTGTACTATAATCATACCTATACATACAGCCACTGAAACACATCGTTTGATATCTCTACACTTAGTATTACGAAAGTGAACTAAACTTTACTCTTCAAGCCAATATGGAACGGAATTTTCGGGGCGTTTAAAAGTTGAATGCTCACAAATGCATCACACATTCAAATGTTGAGACGTGTCGATCTTTGATTGAAAACGGTTCACGATCGCAACTTTTGGTAAACGAAGGTTTCAATTTGAATATTATTTTCTACCATTGAGGTTGAAAACCGAAGTGAATTTTGTTGTGTCTATATCATATTTGCAAAAGATATTGATAAATAAAGCATATTTGTTGTAGTTCTTTATTACTGAAATGTAACTAATTAGACATAAAACTGTTAGATAATCGCTACTTTAATGGTGCCAAAACTTTCAGAAGCTTCATCATCTTATTTTCAAGTTGTTTCTTACTATATTCACGTATACAATACGAATGCATTGAATGTATGGATAAAGGTAATAGGGGCAAACCAAAACGCCGAACACCACTATGCTCCTGTTTGTTGAAAATTGATCCTTTCTTCAATTCGGGCTTTTAACTACGAATCTTGACCGTGAAGTGAAAGGAGAAGATAACAGCACTAGAAAAGCCCCGTAGCAAAGTTAATTACGATGGAAAATGAAATCTCAAATTGTTTGACAGGTCGAATACGTTAAAAATAATCACCCTGCAAAAACTTAATGAACAGTGAGATTCACATTTTCCACACTATATATACATTCAATCATTACATTTGAACAAGTGATGGATATGTGCTTGACGAATAAACATACATTCAAAAGTCCCTATGTTTAATTTAAATGGTTAAACTTTTAAATAGTTTAGATGTAATTCACATACCTGTACTCTGTTGAAGTAAGATAAATCTAATCAATGTGAAATTTCTGTCATATATACAACAATGATTATGAATACTGTCTTTCATAATCATTTTTGTTTATATGACAGAAATTTACCCTCAAACCTTTTCTATGAAGTTCTCCTCATCACTAGTTTTCCTGACACCAGGCATGCATAAACAAATCTGATCACCTACACTATGTTCATGGGTCGACTGGGTATCTAGAAATAAAATGATATATGGCTGGTTCACGATAAGAAATTCTTTTAAAGGTTTATTCAGACATAAACATATAGTTCAGTGTAGATTATGGAACACTTTACCTCCGTGCGCACATTGCCCTAGTATGCATACATCCTAGTACATAAAAGGTTATTATGTAATAATCGTGTAGGTTTAATATTTAGTATTTGAAGAGTAGTACGGAAGAAGGAAATGTAAAGACTTTAAGTCTGTTTTCTGACTTACACATATTATGTCCCATTATAATGCAGCAGCGTTTAGCGCTCTAAATTATAAAAAAAAAATCAGAACAGAAGAAATGCATACTGCATATAGGCTGATTTGGGGAGCAAATCATCTAAATTGATATTTTAAACATTAAATAGTAAGATACCATGGTCAAATAGGGAGTGGGTTAGCTCAAACAGTCTGTTGTTAGCTGCTCATGTCCTCAGCGGGAAAATTTCATTTGTTTGAAATTAACTTGTTTTCAAGTGCTGGAGTGTTGCGTAAATATACGTTAGTCATTTGTTTATTTATTAAAAAGTTTGTTTATTGAAAATTGAGATTAAAAGCAACGCTAATATAAACTTGCGCAAAGCTCATTTTTCAGTTCACTTACAATCAATGAAAAAGGTGCATATATTTCTTTATCATACAACCACTAAAGACATTAAAGTCAAATCATTTGGACTTAATCCAGAAAATTGTTTAACATTTGCATTAACCTTGATTTGTTATTGAATCGTACCAAACTGCAATTACTAAAGCTCTGACTATTCATTATGTTTCATCCATATCCGGACTTCCATATTCCGATTACGTCACCTTTACCCTGTTTTTATATTTAATAATTTCAAATATTGAGCCTGTAAGGTAGTTAAACCGCATGATAAAGCCTGACTAGAAGGGGTTTCATCTTCTTAATTCATTGAAGTCATATCTGCAATGTTCATTTCTAGACAGGCTTCATTTGTTCTCGACCAAGATATTAATTTGTTGATAGGTTACACATAGTTTGCCATACTCGATATATGGGAAAAACACTAAAAAGACTACAAAACGTCTGTAAAAACATTTATTTTTAGCATTACTATAATTAGTTAACACTGTTTTATGCGACTTGATTACAGACGAATTTTCTGGAAATAGCAATTATTGTGTATTATTAAAGTGAGCAAATTCATATGTCAAGACAAATCATTGAAATTTTACATATTGAATTGCTACGGTTCTACTTAAGTGTTGTTTCTAAATGGAAAGAACCAAGCTTCAATGATTATGTGTAATGATTAAACAGACGTATGATCATAACATCTAATATATAATGAAACATAATGAATAAGGGAAAATAAAGTGTTATTTTTTTATAAAGCCATCCGAGTCAAAATACCTGCATAAATGAGTGATATGGATTTGTGAAACTATGTTTATCAGTAACTAAATTCCGTACATCGAATGTCTAGATTAACCGGCTTATAGGAGCTTAGCCTAGAAACGAAACCTATCTCATCCAATCTACCAGCTAAACCACGTAAATAAAGCAAATTGATGAAGGTTATTACATTAGTATACTGTATTTTTATATCACCATAGAATTTCGTACGTTTACGTCTGAGGTTTCAATTAACGCAGACAAACTACTCTTGATCATGAATGGAACATGTTAGCACATTCCTGTAACATGGACTCAACGAGTACTAGCATACTTGATAAGATGTAATGGTGACACTGGTAAGTTGAGAATTGCACTTGATGTACTGAGCATTAATTCACGCTATATAAATATATTTATTAATTCTATATCAAGGATTGGAACGGTAGAAATAAACTAAAACGCTGGAAGCGTTAAAAGACTGTAGCTCAATCAAGAACTTAGTCATTTCAAATGAAAAGCAATAAATATAGTTCATGCATTTGATGAACTCACTTAAAAATGGATAGAAAATAATAAATGCTACTTGTATTAGCACAGTTACATCGTCCCTACTTACTCGAGTAAACGATGGCATAAAGGTAGAATATAAGATTCTTAATACAAGCTTTTCTTGAGACAAACATCTTTAAGTCAGTATATTTACATACATCTTTTGATTATGTTCTAGATCTAGAATAGTTAAGATGCTTAAGTATAGGCTATTTGATATCTTTAATAACAGTTTTAAAAAGCGTCTACATGCTCTCATTTTTTATTTGATTTAACTGATGATTTTGAAATACAAATACAATACTATACGGTTTGTTCAAGGGTAAAATATGTTATGTTCTTTCAAAGGCTGAATCTGCCTTGGTTCCAGAACTTCTTCCCTCAACAGATTTCACAAATCTGCAGCAAGGAGACCATTGAGATTCAAATTGCGCTGCCAAGATTCATTTAAGTGAAGTTCAGCCTTTTTTCATCTAAAAGGATAAATGTGTTTGCTTGTAAAATTACACTATTTTTATATAGGTGCATTTTGATTTGCATGGTGCTGTGGTAAAACACAATCTTACATGGATTCAACCCACGTTTTTTATATTGTGTGAGTAACGAATAGCATAGCAGTTTGTACTCAAATTGGAACACTATAAAAATGTGCACTACGGTAATAAAACAAATATAAAAGATACCTGGATTAGTTTATAGTTTTAACTGACAGCCAGTTTATGACTGCAAAACTAAATGTACAACTATATTTTAAGATATTGTTTTAAAAAAATTGGTTAACAGATTCAGTCGTCAGATCGTATTAATCATTGCTTTTTAAGAGAAAACAACAATTTTGACTAAGGTCAATGCGCGGAAAAACAACAATAACGACCTCCAATTTGTGTTTGCAAATCCTAGATTTCGCAAACTCAAGTACCCTTTAAATACGGTGTAATCGAATACTGGCCTATACTTTAGTTAGAAGGCTTCATTAAGGTATGATTTTGGTGTTTTTTGTTTGCGAAATGTTTTTGGAAGTTTGTCTAATTGACCCGCCAACTTCGGGCCCCAGCGGGGTTTTCGCAGAAAAACACGGGGTTTTTCACTATCCCGCGGGATTTTTCTCCCGTTTTTCAAAAGCTGGGGAAAAATCCCGCGGGGTTTCAATAATACACGATTCAAGTTATTTTAGCTCAAAACAACATCTTATATCAAAAGGAGCATTATGCTTCGACACCGGAAGTGAAATAACGCGAAACAAAAAAAACCCGCTTTTCAGTACGGGGTTTTTCTCCTGCGGGATAAAACTCCAAGATTTTACCGATAATGCAAAATCCGTAAAAACCCCACTTCTAAGCTAGTATATTATTGTATGTTTTCGTATTTGTTTTGACTTCTAAAAAAGCTTGGCGACGAAACCGTGTTTAAAAAAGTCCTTATGTGACATAGAAAATTTGCCTACAGTTTCGCTTTTTGGATTTTTGACGCGTTAAAGGATTAATGAATAGTACTTCGTTTAACTGCTCAGTTCGGTGTGAGGATGGACGATAAGTTAGTTCCTTATTCCTTATTTCGAATAAGGAATAAGGAACTAGTTCCTTATTCCTTATATTCAAAATAAATAATTGTAGATATGCATTAAATCACTTCTTTGAAATGTGTTTCGTATTTGCATAACAATTAAACAAATTTGTTGATAGAATTATGCACGGAAATAGAAAAAAAATCGAATAAGGAATAAGGATCGAGTTCCTTATTCCTTATTCGAAAAAGGAATAGGAAATAAGGAATAAGGAACTAACTTATCGTCAATGGTGAGAGTTAACATATTTTTAATAATGTGTAACACTACGTTTGTTTGATATGTCGGGATTTAAACGCGTTGTCGCACTACTTTTCTGCTGAGAAAAACCTTAAGAAATCAAAGCATTTACTTACCTCATGGAAAACACGCCATTTAGAAGTAAACGTTCGATATACCAAAATTCTGCAGCCACTATTAACTTGTTATGGTCAAAAAAAAGGTTATATTTATAAATCAGTATTCTTGTTTAATATAAGCAACAACACTATGATTTTACAAATATCAAAGCAAATGCATACATTTGAAAGAAACTTGTCTGGCGTCTATTATGGACGCCATTTTCATTTAGATATTGTCCTAAACGGAGTTTAAATGCATAAAAGTATTTTTATTTATTACAAACAAAATCATTAAGATGGTTTCTGACAAACCATGATAGAAAATGAAGTAAGAAATAAAAAATGATATTTTGAATCACTTTAGTATAACAGGTGGCTATCTTCGAACATCTACAATGCCAAATTGAATACCTATGAAATGTGGTATTGTACGCAGTTATACTTTCCTTCATTTTAAAACTACACAACCGATGGCTGACGACTATAAGTGAAAGTAAATAAGCGTAAGCGTACGAATATTGTACAAAAAAACATACTGACGGTCATGTTGGACGCTATTTTAAATACCTGGGATTGTCCAATGGTGGCGCGAGGCGTAAATTTGATAAGTGTGTTAGATAGTTTCCTCTGGCAAAGTATTAAGTAAACATTTACATAAACAGCGATTCATTTTTCGGATAAATTAAGCTACTGGTCTTTGACCCTTTATTCATTAATATCTTAGTACATTTTCTTTATTCAAGTCTTGACGGTACAAAATGGCGTTCAGCTTTGTTACATTCTGAACTTATTATCTTTCTTCTTACGTATTAAATTTAAGGTTTGATAAAGGAGAATGATAGGAAACTGAGCACAGGAATACTAAATGACAAGAAATGAACAGTAAATGGCTTTCTTGGTGACAAAGTACTGGATGGATATTAATTGTTTTAATATTTTAAATCAATGTCTTTCTTTTTCCTTTAAAAGGGGATGAATGATATGATTATGATTTCAGTGTAGCATCAGACAAAATGCAATTTCATTCTACTCTCCATAGTGCTCATCACGAGCGATTCAAATGCAATGCTTAATGAAGAGTGATAATTGCTTACATACCGAGTATTATGATAACAGGAATAACGAAATATAAAACGAAACAACACACAGCAGGATGTCAATATGTATTTGTAAATGTAAAAAAGACGATTTCAGTAAACAGACTTCAGTTCATGCATCCAGATAGTGCTGTTCAATGTTTACGGAACAACGTATTTCAATATGGCGGTCTTCAATGGAAAGCAATTACCCTTGTGATATTTTCCACATCACAAGAAAATGAGATTTTATCAGACCAGTTGATTTTAGGAAACCTTTCATCGTGTCAACGCACGCTTAACTGAATCTTAAATTTGATACGACTTCCAGGTGATGCAACCATTAACCTTTGAAATAGAAAGAATACGTTTTATTTGTTTTGGTTTTAACTATTTTAACATTAGTTAACTGCCGAATCACACATGAATAATTTTAAAAACAGCACTATTTCAATATCAGGATTAAAGAAATGTGCAAAGTAATATGTTGAGACTGACTAAAACGGTATGAGATAATAAAGTATAGAAATTATTTCAACCTACCTATCCTATTTTAATTTAAAACTTAGGATGTCTCCCACGGATTCCCTGGGGTTAATAATCATTTTGTAACTTTTACCTCCTTCACACTGTCATACCGGTTGAAAGGGGAATAGGAAATTATAAATTAATAGCATAACAATTTAATTGTATTTGAGCTGTACGAGTTTGAGTTATGACAAATAACTCGTATAATGAATAATATAGTCAATCAGCAAACGAGATCTGGTTAGTAGAAAATATCATTTCAGCGTCTGATAAAACTTTACGATCAGTTTAGTATTTCTTTAATGGAATATTCTTAGTAATAAAAACAGTTATTAACCAAAGGGCGGAAATCATTATAAAAAGTAAATATGACTCGTTATTTTTACTTAATTCGCGATTATGCGGGCTCAATTTAGAAATCGGGGAATTCTATATTCATTTGGTGGAAAGATTTTCGATCTTACAACAATATTTAACTAATATGCAATGTATATTTAGTTTCTCAGTCACATCTTTTTTAAATTTGGCAGGAACGGGATATTTCATTTATGGCACAAATATTTTATATTTATGTAGTTTTATACAAATAATTGCAGGTACGAAAAGGATTTATTTCGCGTAATTTTTACTATCTACTTTAAAATTCTAAACTATGAGCTAAGAACACAGGATAGTATAACACCAATGCTTTTATTATTATACAATTTTATCAATAGAATACATGCATTTATACCAGGTATTCTATTGATCGTTTTGACATAGTAAGACATTACGCTTTGATTAGTAAAAGTCGCCCACCTTGAGTTGTATATTTAAGAATGTTCTAGTAGAACAAACATCATGTAAGATCCAAAGTTGACCCTTTCTGGGTGCCCCGTTTCTGAGTGTTCTAGAAGCATTTCAGCTCTTACTTGAACTGGTGCTTCCTGTTAGAAGAAGATGTATGTTACGGACACTAGCTGCAAGGTTCCACAACTTTGCCTGAAAACAATGATGAGCAAGAATCTCGAAAAAAACTTTTGTTTTCCTTCTAAGTAAGTTCTGCCTTGGAAATATATACAATTTACTGAAAAAAATATATCTTTTGAATTGTGTAACAGAGTGCACATATTATGAAGCTTTGAGTTTGAAAATAACCCTCCAATATTTAAATGCTTACAAACAGCGTGTTTCTATTTCTAGTGTAATAACCTCTGGTGCGAAATTTATATTATTTTTGTCTATTCAATATGCCTTCATTAAATTATCGAGATTTAAGGACAAGTTGGAGCTCTCCTGTGATCTGTAATTACATAAGTGTCGCATCTTCTGCCACTGGTGTCTCTGTATGTGATTTCCTGAACAGAATTAGGGGCGTCTGTATTGTGCTCTTTACGTGCATTAGTCGAATATACTGTTCCTAAAATGGTTTTGATAAACCATCAACAAAATGCAATGCTGTAGTTTTAAAACCATTATTTACGTTGGTCAATGTTGCAGCATATATTTCAAGTTAAATGGCAATATGATTTTCAATTAAGCGTTTATATCAAAAGTCGAAATTTTCAAAATATGCATGTATATGAAAAAGTGCTTTACATCAAACACAATTCATACATGAACATAAAACAAATACGAGTATACGAATGAAAACATGATATGTACCGAGCCTTTTGATGATTTTTTTTTTCTCACTGCTTAGTACTTTGTACAGTCATGTAAAATGTGCGTGATTTGTATGGTCCAGACAAAACAAACTTATTTTATTCCGTCAGAATTATGTCTTGCGTTTAAGTTTCAGGTCTGCAAATAATATGAGCAGGAAGACACAAAACAAAATGTCAAAGGAAGAAAGGTGGTCCCTTGGTAAGCCTGATTAATAGAGACACGAATAACATATACTGCATATAATTTTTTCTCCGAGTTAGACGTAGAACAGTTGTAATAACGCATGAATATAAGATTTCTTGTCTGTGATGACTTTAACCATACCGCCTTTATTGACTAAGGATGACTCCAATTTTTCTGGGGATGTCTTTTTTTATCTTATTGTTTTATAATGGTAGGTCATGTCACATAGACACTCTGGGCCTAAATATTTTCCACCATCAAATCTTACCTTCCTTTCTCACCTTAGCTGATATACAATAATGTTTTACACGGTTGCAAATTACATCAACCTGTATTTTATTAATAAATAATGATGAAAATGTTTTAATTATTGTGGTTCGTAATCATATGCTAATTGGAATCTGATGTAAAAGTGTAGCTTTTTGTTCTTCGAGATTATTAGTTTCGAGAAATACTTATGAATATAATAACGATAATGTAAGTGTAATTGTCGTTTCCAGTGGCTAATAAATATTTCTCCATTAAACGAGACTGTTACTCACATTATTTGTGTATCTTTATCTTTCTTCCAAATATTCTGAAGGTTTTGTACATGTGCATACTAAATACTAAGACCCGAGGAACCTTTTTTGCAAATTATATTTTAGTCCGCGTCCATTGTTTTTCATTCGAAATAGAGGTATAACTCAATTAATACTGTTACAGATATCGTGGGCCTTGCTTGACATGTGCGTAATACGTCTGACAATACTTCCAATTTCCATTTCCATTTTAAACTATGGTCAAGGTTACAGATTCTGCACACTGACGACGCTGACGACCACGCAACGACAACGACTACTTCTCACTTTTATCATGTGAGCCACAATCGGTAATAAAGTGATCCTCTTAATCTTCATTGACACATTAAGCTGCCGGGCTATGCACCTGTATTAATTACTGAGGTAGTTTCACTTAATTTATACAGACAGTATAAGTATAGTATACCGTTGTGGTCAACTACATTCTGAACTTTATATGATTTTTTCACGTATTCAAATTAAAGTATAAGAAAAGATATACGAATAGTGAACATATTGTAACTGAATAACAAGGACAGAATAACAAATGGTTCCCTCGGTATTCAGATTGTGACTTTAAAAGACGCGATATATGTAATTTGTCGTAGAATTAATTTCAATAGGACATATCTTTCTTTGTGTGACCAAGTAAAACCAATCGATTTTTTTCACCACTGCATCAGACAAGATATAAAAATTATGTTAAAACAATATTCATCCTGTTCATCACTGTAGATGCGATATTTAATCGAACCCGTGCTAGATAATTCCTTTGAAAAGTTATATATTAATCGCCGCAGAAATAACCAATTGATAGAACAAAACATCGTTTTTCAGAATGACTAATGACTATTTGTATTTGTCTAATGCGAACATTAAGCACAGTTTAACGCGCACCTGTTCAATTATTCAAAAGTCAATTTAAGGCAACAGTAGTGGTACATGTATCCAGGTGGTGTTTATCAGTGCAGTGTTAAAAGAAGAACGCAATTTAAATTGTATGTCATTACAGGAAAGCAATCACACTTGTGGTATTCTCAATATCAGCGAATCAGTTAATTTTTAGAAACCTTTTAGAAATAATATGGCATCACACGCTTTCAGGCGTTGCAATCATTCATATTTAAAATAAACATAAGTATAGATTGAGGAAGCAGTCTATAAACTTTTTCCAACTATTCTGAATATTTAGTTTAAATATTAGTACTTTATTTGCTTACCCATCGGTTTTCTATCAATTAACGTTGAAAATAGGCAACATATTGCACAAAGGTATTCTTGTGGAAGTTTTCATACCTATAATGGCTTATTATTAGCATTGTTCTTGAAGAGAAAACAAAACTATTTCTTACAATTATATTATTCTTAAATTCTTTACAAACTTATTACAAACAGTATATTTATATGGTACAAACTATTTCCAATTCGAATGTGTTACGAAATGATATTGTTTTAATGTAAAGCATTTCACCTCGGTATTACCAATCAAAATATTACGTATGTAACTTTTATTTAATACTCATCACATTGTGAGTTATTGTACAGTTTCTTACAAACGCGTAACAGAACTTGTATTGGTAGTCTTTATAATCAGCTATGATGTATTTAAGAACGTAGTACAAACAAGTTATGCTGACAAATGACAGATTCGCTGTGTATTTTAATGTATTATTTAAATCAATAAAATAATATTTACCAATTTACAGTCGAACGTTCAATGTAATCCAAACCCCTTGGAGTGAAAATTGTGAATAATTCGATATTTTATACTGTTAATTTCTAGAAAACTTATGCATATCATCAAACAATTTGAAGAAAATGAGTTAATTTTCCGCGAGGACGGAAGGTCATAAGGTATCGTTATCTCTTTAAAATGACAATTTCTCCTAAAACGTTTTTAAGAATATTTGTAATCATCGGTATTGATTTTCACACAGGAAACACCTTTCTTCTTGCAAGCGTACTTGCTGCAAACCAATTGGTGTTTATGATTTAATGATTTTTAACACATCCAAACTTTTAGAGTCTCTAATGGTAACCGGCAAAGCTTTCCATAACTATGTTGCAACTGATGGGCAATTGTGAACCACACAGTTCTGCTGTTCGGAACAAGAACTTGATTTAAGTTGTTTTTGTATCTCAAATTTATTTCTGGCTAATAAAGTTCTAGCATGTTTTTTTAGATAAATTGGTGACTGGTCATGTAGTGCTTTGTATCTGTGGACTAGAATCTTAAAGTCCACTGTGTCAGTTATTGGTATCCAATGCAGGCATGTGAAATATGATCATTACGCGGTGTTCTCATTATGCTGCGAGCTGCAATATATTTTGAAGTCTACTTAACGCGGTCTTTGGAACAGCATGCAAGAACACATTGCAATCATCAACACGTGACGTGATCAGAGAATGAGATTTTGTTGCACCTGTTTTTAAATATTTCCTGATGTGGCTTTTTTGACGCAATTGCCCGTATCCTGATCTGCAAACTGAGTTAACATGTTGCTCCGTGCTTATGTTGGAGTCTAGAAAAACACCATTTCACACATGCAAATGGTTTAATGTCAGTTTTCCCAGCCAGGTGTCACAGAAACGGATCCAAAATGTTTTTTGTTTGTTTGAGCTGTATATACGATGACGTCAATTGTATCGGCATTGCATTTAACAGTATGGTTCATTCAGGATACGATTTCGAAAAGAATGTTTTCAACACAACGTAAAGCTTCTTTCTAAGGGTCCTAATTTGTTGCTCACCTAGCAGGTAGTTTAATGGATTTGTCCCGATTGCCTTCATATTTGACATTTGTGTATGTTATTAATCAGGGGGAAAGCATTTCAACAAAAGAGGAGTCTCATAAGTGCGGCGGGCAAGCCCTTCATTGAGAGGAGCGGTAGCATACAAACAAAATATTTACGCTTTGCTTATATTTTGGGAAAGCGGCATGCACGCTACCGTTGATCTCCAAACATAGGGACTCTCATAGACAAAAGCGAAAGCGCGTTGTTAATTACCTGTGTATAGGACTGAAGTCCGATGAAATGTTGGAGGATTCATGTTGTTAAATGATATTTATTCGTTCCAAAAACAACCAGTAAGTAGTTCAGCTTGTGTTCAACAAATGATAGATACTAACATTTATGCTTTTTTGAATTAAGTATATTAGCTTTTACTTCTTATAATGATAATCATAAAATTACTACTACTTCTTCTACGCTATGGCGTGTTTACCTTGGTTAACTTTGTAAAGTATTTTCAGACTAAACCATACAATAAAAACATAACAGAACAGAAATCAAATCACGCCATTAAAGAACATGTTAACGAAATACTGTCAAAAGCGAAAAGGGTCTATAACATCTTGAACAAGCGTTTTGCGAGCGAGTCCATATTAGTTTACAGAAAAAAACTAACTTACGTAATGCCAGAATTTGTGTGAATAAAGACAAGATACGCAAGGGTTCAAATGCCTTTCCATTATTTAAGCATAAATGGAAGTCACTAAGCTGTTTCATGATTATGATTAAATTTGCCATTCGGTCCATTTTCAATAATCATTTCACCCGTATCATCACATCTATTTTGTGCCTATCAGTTCTGCGACTGACATACGATCATTGGATCAGCTAGACTGACGTCGTAGCTCTTTGCGTTTGC
This sequence comes from Mya arenaria, assembly GCF_026914265.1. Taxonomy (NCBI): domain Eukaryota; kingdom Metazoa; phylum Mollusca; class Bivalvia; order Myida; family Myidae; genus Mya; species Mya arenaria. The sequence continues at coordinate 48,670,666 of NC_069125.1, read as the reverse complement.
CGAATCATCACTGTACTAATTCAACCTCACTAGACTGGTGCATGAAGACATAATATTTATTATATTTGTTAGCTATTTGACAGTACCCGGATGTGATCGTTATATTATCTTATCAAAAAGGCCCTATGCGTATTTTTACTAAAGTTTTAATCTTGAATGTAGAGATTTCACAGTACAGCACTGACATTAAATTGAACTCCGGTAATACAGGCAAAATCTCCCAGTGGTGTCATTTTTGGGGGGAAATTTAAATCAAAATTTTAACTCAAATATATATTTTATGGGAAAAATGAGAAAACCTTTTTATATGCCATTCAATTCAATTCAATATTTTATTGCCTCCAATAATGAAGATAGGAAAGTACATATATAATAGACGAAACACATACAAAGGTATTTGGTGAATAAGTATGCATATATATAGATAGGATGAATATAAACTATTGTCTATTGGATATATATGAACGAAATATTAAATATAAGCAAATATACAAAGTGATCAATGTGTTAAATACCTTAGCAAAACGAAACAGCAGGTATTTGAATGGACACAGAAGAAGTTATCTTAACAATATAGCAAAACACACACTATATAACATTTGTGCCATATCCAGTCGATATACAATATTCAATACATCATTGAGTAAGTAATCATACGTTGCTTGAACGCTTTGGAAATAATTTAACACTTGTGTATCGGAAAACAGCAATATATGCTAAGGGCCATTTATAAGTGCATATGTACCTAGACATCAGTCATACTTCTACTAAGAGAAGTAAGCTTTCATGCATTTCATAATGAAAGAATACAAAGCGTTAAGGAATGCATATTCATCCGAACTATCAAGTAATGGCGGCAAAGGAGCGCCAAGATGACGGAGACAGAAACCAATGACATCAAGGCTAACAAGTTCGGTTACAAAGTCATTTGAACAGATTGACAATACATGCACTAAAAACTCATTAAGTAGGTGGACAGTGTTGTCGCATTTGGCAATTGCATGCGTCAATTCTTCTTGGTAAAAACAATATCATTGTATACAGTACATGTTTCTTAAGGCAGTTGGTTTGCACCATAAGTTGGCAATAGCTAGCGTCGTGTTTCGAAATTACCGTTGTTTACTTACGATGTAAATGACACATGGTTGGATACATGGATGCAATACACGAAATAACATAAATTCTGGATCATTTGCTATTCTAGTGTTCCACATGGCGATTTCATAAGCATTGATTGTTCTTTAGACATGTGCTTTCCAAACGTATTTGGATGGCAAAACAGATTCAATAATGTAATAATTTATCATATGAACAATATTATATTTTTGTAGGATATAGCAGATATCGGGAATAAATCCTGATTTAACTGTGTTTCTATCTCGTATATACATACAATATTTGCATGTAAATATTTGTTTCGTATAATAATGGTCAGGAAGGGATAATATTTTATGTAAGAACATGAGCTTTCTACTATCAATTTCAGAACATATTCTGTGTAGCCCTAGCATGGACTGTACCATATCTGAACGTGAACGCGTTGACAATACCTGAATTTTCTTTGATTCAAAGTGTTGGAAGACATCAATTTTATTTTCATCGGTTTAGACATGTCATTCCATAGTTCAGATCCATACAGAATTGTTGGTAGAACAACTTTTTTATACAGACTTACCGAGGTAAGAGGTTTTACGCATAAGGGGTGAACGCTTTTGAATTTGACCACTTATTCGTTCGCCTATTTTCAAGTTCGATTGTTGAAGTATACCAAGATGATTTTGCAAAAGGTGCATTTGAAATAAGAGCGTCGCCATAGACGACACTTATCGGGAGGAGAATGTTATGGTTGACGATTTTGTTACGTAAACTTCGACATTCCATCGGCGGCAGTATCTATATACGACGTCGACTTGAATCTGCAGACTGTTTGGGAAAATTGCTAGTAAGGAAATGTCGTCTGCGAATGTAGGGTTGTCACATTTAACAGAGATCACCTTTGCACCATATTCACTTTTTTCTAGAGTATGGATAAGCTCGTCGACGTAGACTAGATACAAACACGTAGACATGACCCCACCCTGACGGACCCCACGCACGATTTCTAAAGGCATTGGATGTCTGGCCGCTATATCTGATGACGCAACGCAGGTTATCATATGACGATTGAAGTAGGCGAAGGGGCTTACCCCTGCCGCCAAGACGTCAGAGCTTCAGCATTAAGGAGCCGTGCCGCACGGTATCAAAGGCTGGTCCAGACACGCCACGTAGACGTCGCTGCCACGTTCAATATTGTACAGAACGATCTCTTGAAAGTTAAAGAACGTTGTTATGCAACTTAAGTTTTTTTCTGGAATCCGTGTTGTTGTTGGCAAGGGAAGTCCATTTTCATTAGTTTTGTGAATGTGTTAAGCCTATTAAGGATAACTTTTTTCAAATATTTTACAGAAACATGGTATCAAAGAAATTGGCCGATAACTAGCGGGGTCTAATTTATCCCTACCCTTTCCCTCATAAACGGGGATGAGAACACTTGTTTGCCACGACAACGGGACGCGTTTGTTCGCGATAATGCTATTGAACAATAAGGTCAATCCCGAATTAAACTCAGCGCCTTCGTTAATTACGTGTTCATTGAACTTCTTCGTGAAAGGCTTTTTATGACGTTATTCACCCCTGTGAAGGTAATTATTTTAATAATAATGTTCGTGGCATACGTATCTTCTTGCAAATAGTCATTTAATTCGTATGTTAATGTCTCGTATTGTCATCGTACTAAATACTTTCGAGAAATGGTGTTTGAATCCCTCAGCGACCGCTTCATGTTTGTAAGAATGGTTATCAACAGAAATACAATTACATATTTCGAATTTTCTGCCACTTTTTGCGCGCAATAATTTCCAAAAAGTTTTATGATCCACTTCAACGGCTTTACCAAGGTCATCAAACACTTTGTTTTCAGACATATCACGATGGTGTCGCTGTGTGCGCCGGCACACATGCTTGGCGCTTTTATAGTCCCGTAAGGTCTGCAAATGGGCGTCGCGGGGTTTACGTTCATCGTACTATTTTTTCTTTGCACGCCGGCATGCGCATAGGAATGCTTTACCTCCGCAGACCAGTATGATTTTATGTGCTCGTTAAAGGTGCTTACGGGAAGGTGTTCCGAAGCTGAAGGAAATATAATGTATTTGTTTTGCAAAATATTATTTTTGCATACATGAAATTATAGAATTGTCTCTATAATGCATTTGATCATGACCAAGCTTATTTGAAATGTATAGGATTTGCTATTTATTATATTACAACATTATGGAAACAATTTTCGGACTTCTCGGACATTTAATAAATTACAATATTAGAGCAATGAATGTCTTTTAAATGTTATTGTTTGGACACGTGATGGTTAGCGTTCTTTTGCTAAAAGACTAAGAACATCGGATTGATAAAACTGATAACATTGTTACTGACTTACAATATAATATGTTATTGCATGATATAAGCATGCTTATTTTGTATGTTTTCTTGATATTGTAAAACTCAAACTCATTTAACGGTCAATTCTATTTAATAACCATCCGATAAGTTTTTAATACTGTAATCTAATATCTTGCAAATTGCGTTCTTTTGTGATAGTTTAGTTATTTGAATATTTGAGTTCTAAGTATTGTTATGTCTAACACGACATTTCATTATTTTACATTGCCTGTCCAACAAATCACATTGTATTCCATTATCTGCCATCGCTTGGTAGTAATATTACTTGCAGCAAAACTATCATTAATGGTGATTTTGATATTAAACTACCATTACAAAAAGTCCTGAACTAAAGAGTGTTTGTACTATTATTAGTAAACTGTCAGTGATAATTGTTTTCAGATTGTTTAATACCGGAACATTATGGGTTAAGAACCTGGGTCACTATCAATATGAACTTGTCTATTTTTCACTGCACAATACTCCAATAGTTAAGCTATTATATGCTAGATTTTATTTAAACTTAAATTTGTTTCGGCTATACATAAGTGCACCTTAGTGTTCTTGTCATTAAAGAACAACCTTAAGTTTTGTTTCTTTTCATTAAGTATCATAACAATATTGCATATTGCATCTGTCTTAAATTAAAGGCCCGGCTATAAATGAAAAGGCCCCATAAACACTTCTTAGACATACTGCACACATTGAAATAGTTATTCCTTAACAAAGCCCAAAATGCGACGAAATATCCCTAAAGTAACGGTTGGTCAGTTATGTATGTTTTATGGCTTAAAGAGCATGCACTGATTTTTAACTAAGTTAAATCGGGAACAGTATTACATAAGACTCTAAAGTAAAAAAATGTAACTTTGTCTTAAATTTAACAATTTCCTTAACTATTTTATTTCACTGGAAGAAAATACTATGCTTAATATATATTTCTTCAATTAAAAAATGGAAACTACAGTTTTTAAAATATTGAAATAACATTGGAGTATAACTGTTTCTCCTTTTTATAATATGGACCTAAGTTTATCCTTTGTTCAGTTATTGGGATTTGCAACGGAGTAGAGATATAAATGATCATGAACGATTTTACAGCTTTAAAGTACCTTTTTTCACGTTTCATCAAAAAAAAAATTCACAATATATACATGACGTGATGTTATCGACGCCAGTTTTTGACAAGAAGGCATCTTCTTTCATAACAATACATTACCTGGATATTGTTTTGGTATCATATTGTATTTGTGCGGGAAAGCTATTCATGATCTGACAAAAGCGTGGTAAATTTGTTTTGTTTTTTGCAATTTGGTTACATGGGTTTGGTGAAATTACGCTAGTTTTATTTTGCAAGTGTGAATCGTGGAAAAGTCAGCAGCTTTCCTCGGAGTTCACATTTTGGTGTATAGTGAAACTATTTTTACAAACAATAAAGATGTGTCATTATAATCTTATTAATGTATATAACTCACTGTTAGGCCACCATTAGACAAATTATATTTTTGGTAATAAAATAAGCTTGCCAACCGCAACATCACCACGAATGTGAACGTTCATATGAAGACTCTGAAAAACGTCATATCCGTCTTAGGTGGATTGGATCGACGTGTCTCAATGTGTTAAATCAGTGAATGTCTGATCATTCATCATAATGCACCGTTACTCTTCTGTTGAACAGATTATTCCGCATAGCTTTGTGTAGTTTGTGTATGGTTACATTTAAATTGGTGTAACATAGTAGTTTGTGTTTCAATGTTTCTTTCTGTACTTGATTATAGTTTTATTTTATGTTTTGCTCCAATCATATACGTTCTATTAAACTTGCCTATATATCTAAAGTGCTACTGTGAAAACTACATGGACCAGCCCAGTATCTATACCATTCAGCATTATGCCTTCCTTTACAAAAAAACGCATCAAGATTACTTTTATTTCTTCAATAATATAAAGTACATTTATGAACGCCAATATAATTTAACATCACGCATTTTAATTCACACTTGTCTTGAACGTTCAGTATAAAACCGGTAGTCTATGTATATATGATTTAGTTAAAATAGACTTCAGATTTCAGTCACAAGTTATTTCATTAAAATTCGCGTTTGAATAACAGCGACAATACTAAATTACTTCAATAATTTGTCATTATTATATACAGTGGAAACTCACTAAACCGGACAAGGTCCGGACTGGGCAAAATTTCCGGTTTAGTGAGGATTCCGGTTTAGTGGGGATTTGATGCACGGGGTAAGTTTACTAAAACTATTAACTGAGTTAACCTTTAAAGTCTTTTGTCCTCTAGGGACAGTTCAATACTCCGACGTTTAAACGGAGGTTGAGACATGATTAAAGCACATGCAAAAGTGATAAGCATAATTTATTATTTTTGCGTTTTTATAATCATCTTTTTTCTTGAAATAAAACAACTCGCGTAATTTTATTTGATTCAATCATAGAAGTCTTTCGATAAAACAACCCTCCAAAATGATCGCTAAATATCCGTTTCTAATTCTTTATTTTCTGCAACAAACAAATGAATGTTTCAATCAATTTTCTTTTCACAAGTTTGATTATCGTTTGATTATCGCGCGAACGTCAATCCACAGCGCAATCACCACTATCGAGTTAACACAACATCACAGGTGTAATATTTAACGACGCACCGGCTGTCAAAACAAAGTGACACGCGATTAGCGAATTTCTAATACACAAAATTATTTTGATATGTTTGAACAAATAAACGTCCGGTTTCGAGAGGTAAAATTACGTTGACAACTAATAAATTTTCTCGATTTTTTGTCCGGTATCCGGATTTCCGGGGTTCCGGTTTTGTAGGGATTTTTTTACATTGAAAATAGAAGGGGAAACACGGGACTCTGAAAAAAGTCCGGTAACCCGAGGATTCCGGTTTTGTGGAGATCCGGTTTAGTGAGTTTCCAATGTACTGCTTCAGTTTTTTGTTATTATATGTTTAATACCAATAAACCTGTGTAGGTGTTCAAAGACCGAACTGTTTTGCTAACGATGCAGTTGTAAAAGCTCTGTTGTTCACTCCTCCTACAAAACCGCGGAAATTTATTGGTTTTGTCTGCAGGTTTCCCCCATCTGAAGCAAGCAGTGGCAGTGATCATAACGGTGGTTGCCAGTGGTGGTGTTAACATTGATGTTTGGAAGGAAATACATTTATACATAAACTATCAATAAAGTTTTAATAAAAGGGGATTGATACAAAATAATTCAAGATGAGTAATTCGTCATTCAGTGAGAAGGATTTGGTAAGTACAGAAATCAAATAGTCAAAATTGTAGATGCCATGTTGCAGTAAATTCTTTTAGCGTTGCATAGTCGCTTTTATCCCAAAGGCAGGTTTTACCAAAATCATATCGCAAATATTGCTTATTTCAAATTGCAGTAAATAATGTATATTAGCGCTGCTTGGTTGCATTCATCAAAATGGTATTTTGTACAGATTATGGATTACACTTTGCTGTTTAAAATGTGTTTTTTAAATAAACTTTTTTAACAGTGTTTGATGAAAATACTTGTCAGCTTGTAGTAAGCTCCGTAAACGGTTAAGCTTATTAATTTTGTTCGAACGACAATTCTGGTTCATTTAGACAATTGTTTGAAATAAATATAAACTTTTTGGTGGTTCATTTTCACTTCTTTTGTTCTAAATTTAAATTTAAGATATACAGGTTTGTGTGTTTCCACTTCTCCGACCAAACCTATTTTATTCTGCTACAACATCATGAAGGGCATATTCGTCTGGCGAGTTTTGTATTTGTTTGTATTAAAGAATGAAACACACTGTTTGGTACACAGATTTAATGTCTCAATTAAAATTCAAAGCACACAATATGAGTTAATAAAATCACGTATCAATATTTGAATATTTGGTTTGATATTCTAACACAAAAAAGCAGGCTCTTGAGAAAAAAATTATGCAAAGGTTTCCACTAATACTTTATTTAACCTGACATTCATAAGAAGAAAACAAGCTTCTTTACGATTTAAAGTTATCTACCATCATCCGTTTTTTTATTGCCAATTTCCATCTTGTGTTGAGTTCTGTTTCATGGGTATTTAAACACCGGTATGTCTAGAAGTTTGCTTATTCCACATGTTTTTCAAGCGACTATGAGTTATTACTGTATTTTCATTATTTCTGAGTAGAACATTCAGCGAGTTGTATTGCATTGTTAAAGCTTTATGTGCCATCGTTATCATATAAGTTGTCATGCGGTGCCTATAAGTTTGCTTTCGAATTCAAATGAGACCTCTTTGATTTGTAATATTTTGCTAATATTAAAATAATATTTGAATATGTTTGTTTCCAGACGAAATACGAATAAATGGTCAATAACAAATTTTATAAAGACTGTATGACATGTCTGCTTTTCTTTTGTCTGATAGATAAATTGGTAGTGTTGGGATTGCCTTAAGAATCAGAAGTTATGTTTGTATTTCTATGCCAAATGTTCACATGGGCACTGACAGCGTATGCGTTTGATGTTTGGTTGTATGTCCGCTTTTCTTTCTGCATTCGATCGTTTTGCAAAGTATCAAATCTGTTTAAATTATTTGCTGTTGAGTCAGAGATTAATATTTTCAAATTTAATTCAGGTTGGAAAATATGTTGTAATCTTAATACAAAACAATTAACCATACAACTAAATAATGGGAGCGCAGATGTTTAGAATAATTACAATGCTGTAATATTATTTCCTTTCATGTGTTTGTTCTTTCTTAATACGCATAAAAAAGTGAAAATGATATTGCACTGTAACTATAATTTATTCCTGGGTGTTTAAGATTGCTCATGTTTAGACGGAGCCAAATCGGTGTTTTAATGGAAATCATTTACGATCGCTACTAACTGAAAACGTGTGGTAACGTGATTTACGACCTGGCAGTGCACAATTCACGAAAACAAACGTAAACGCCTAGTTGTTTTTACGCTTTTTTTCTAGTAATTTCAGATCGACTCTTTGCATTTTAACTGTGGAAATGTTCACAATGTGTAAGTGCAGGCAAAACACGTTGTAAAAAGTGTCTGTATAATGTTTAGGCGGTGTAGAACTCTTATCATTGGAATAAACAGGTTATATTTTAATGAATTATGAACATTAAAAATATTTTTGCTTCTTAAATAGAAATCGGTTTGCAAGTTGAAATATTCAAATATGATAAGTCAAGAAGAACGTTGTATTTTTCTCTTTTTCTCTTTTACTGTTGTCGATTAGCATTTTCAGCAAATCAGAAAGTCATCACGCGTTTCACTTGACAAACGTGTTACCAATTACTTTTGTTGATATATATGAAGTGTTAATCGCGCTTTATGTCACATATAGGAGACACATGGAACTCATAACGTATACACCTTTTGATGTTTTCCCTTGATGCAATATTGTTCTAGAGAAAGATATTCAATACGTTTGTACGTTTACATGTTTTACATTCATCTTGTAGTTTCAAGTGTTTATGAATAGGATTAAATGGTTAACAGTAAATATATGAAACGTACTCTTACTGATAATGTACTATATCGAGGAATTACAGATTAAACTCATTTCACTTAAATGAATTATTACCTAAATTTGTCCTACAATTACGGTCCAATCTTTTGGGAAGAATGATACTGTGTACTATATATTTGTTGTGACAGGATGGTTTCTTTTTTTGGGATTTTTTGCCTTTGGCACATATATGTCTTTGATTGTAATTCTGTGGAAATTAACACGCCTTTGATAATCATTTTTGATATGTAAATATTTTGAGGGGTTTTCTGTTTATGGACGCGAACTATTGTTTTACTCATGTGTATACTAGTGTTTTCTCGGCTATACATATTGTCAGCTATTAACAAAGCCGAAAGACCAAATAAAGGGCAGATAATTTAACAGAAAGTTTATTATTGTTTGGATAAGAATGATAAGACCGATTTCAGTTATGCACATGTACTTTTGTGAAAAACTACAGAAAGTCAGTAGCCAAAAGTTTAAACATAAACCCCGTTTAATGGCATAGGGTAAGAATTGTTAATGTTTGACAGAAATATATAACAAAACTATTTGCAAAGTGCATATTATTTTACTTACTTTCAATTCAGACAAAACTACGAAGCCAAACTAAAATATATCTAAACTAAATCAATAGCATATGAAACACTTGGCAATACACTTCAACATTAAAGCTAACATAACTATGAAAAACATATCTTAATAATGAATGCTTCATTAGTTGTATAAGCCTACCAACCGCTGCGATTGCTATCAACCGAACATATTTTTTATCTATTATTAAGACGACCCCACTTGTACTTGTTTTGTTAGAAAATAACTGTTGTAAGACTATTATCCTCACATGTTCCGGAAATATATGCAGGTGAAACAGTACCAATGTTCTTGATCATCTCGAGAGTCAGGGCATTTAGGTAATTTAGCAAGTGAAGCTGTAAAGTTATTTTGTTGAAGATATGATGAAAACAATTCTTATATCAACAACTAATTCTGATAATTTACTAATAGTATAAACAAACCAATATTGGCAAAAGACAACCAAGGTGTAATACTTCGTCTTAACGAAATGATTTCTTGTCTGGATTTTGCCGTTCTTCAATTTAGTTAACAACCAGTATGTGTAATTGAATGCAATATTCGATATTTAAGAGAAGCTGGAGATTAATTATATTACCTACTTAGATGTTCCCATTATATAAAGATCGTTAATAGTCTCCGTTTTGATATACTATGAGCGATAATGATGTAAATAAGAAAATTAATGAATGCAAATTTGATAAGATAATCTGTAATTAATGGCACGATTTACCTTGCATACACTAAATGGTGTTAAAACTTTTTTATCTAAATCTACTAACGGGTATATAAATTATCTACCTACACTTTGTTTGATTTTGTAAGCTGTACCTAGAAACCGCTTAAACATTGTTTATCGTATTTATATTACACATTTTGCTTTGATCTTTGCATATAGTATGATTGTGGTGTGTAAAGTAGAACTATGAAGCTATATATAGATGTATGTAGATGAAAAAAAGGCTGAGTTTTGCGGAAAAGTCATACAACATACGTGTTATTACAAACTAAGCAGTCGAACAGACTAAGAAATAACTCTTTTTGTGAAGAGACAATAAGATCACCAAACACCCATGGCTTTCTCCCAGATATGCCCATTTGCATCTAAAACCTTCTTCCACACTGTAATATCGACTTCAGCGAAATATGCAAACATGAAAAAATACTTCTTTAAACTGAAGCTGTAAATGACTGGGGGAGCAAACAAACTGGACCTGAACTGCTAACGGACACAACAAAGTGTTAACACTTTAACTCAATCATTTGCATTCAGGTCTAGGAATACTAGGAATGAAGTTAGACATTAATAAAAAGGCAGAGAATTATTTAAATGAGTGTACAATGAATAATTTGTTAACATTGGCATTCGCAACATAAAGTAAAAACAATCGAGCTTTTTACACAAAGTATAGGAAATAAAGTTCTTAAATTTGTACCGAGGTCACCATTTGTCAATTACAAATACGTTGGACTTGCAAACCAAATAGCACGAGAACATTTTTTCATTTGACATCTAGTTTATTTACCCTGCCAACACAAGGCTCCAGCATGTTATGCAAGTTTTGAACGATCATATTCTTATTTTTTATCTCAACAATTTTACATTTAGCACAACGCATAGTCAGTCATTTATGTAACTACATTTCAAACTGTAATTTTATAAATCTCTGAAAAAGAAAAGAAAACAGACCATGCATATCGTTTATTTCCATTTTGACTAATTTGGCACCGCAGAGGATCACGTTGGAGTATTTTCAACATTTTACTAAATGTGGGATCAGTTATACCCTGACATGCATTTGGATGAAATTAAGATTTATTATTATAAATGTCAAAATTTGCTGTTGAGTATTTCGAGAGGTGAATGCGAAAAGGTTCTAAGTGACAATAAATAAAAAAGAAGATAGAACCTTTTGTCTTTCACCCCTCGATTTAAAAGTACAATTGCAAGTAGTGATGTTTAGCACAAATGCTAACAGTTTACAAATGATTTGGGAGTATTTTTTTGCAATACAAGTGTAACTTTTAGTTCGCAGAATCTGACTCAAAATTTAAGATTTCTATATATTTCATTTAATCTAGATCTGGGAGCCTGAGCATTTAAAACTTTACATCTTATTTAATTATCCATTATTTTTTAAATGAAACTGTGAACCAGCAGGAAACCTCATTTGAGTTCAATCACATCTGTCATTTTCTCGTGTGTGTTTTTCACCGCTTTTTGTCCTTTCACCGACTTTTCTCGACAGTCATTTGGCAAACTAGATGAACAGTTTGAAAGGATCCCTTCAATCCTACTAATCTTTCAGCTACATCAGCAGCTCCAAGGTCAACACAAGCCAGTAGAAATCCTGCTTCTAAAATAGTTACCAGTGAGGTGAGCCAGACAGCTGACGTTTAATTCTGTTTAGAGGATTATCACTGGGCACAAACACTCCGTCACAGGTGAAGATGAATTTTCCTTTAAGAATATCTAAATCACCCATCTGCTCCTTCGACAGGTTCTTCCCTGCGTCGATATATCTGTAATATGGAATAGGGTGAGAAGATTATGCGAGACTATTATTCGTTGACACAATATGTCATGCATATGAAGATCATGACTTTTGGAACTATATTAATTCAGTGTAAAAAACTTAAGACCAGCTAAGCGCTGTCATTGTTGCCACCTACTGATGTATACCATATAAAATACAATACACTAGTTCTTAAATATGTATGATTAAACACATATTTATAAACTGAACAGCTGATCAACTTGAAACTACCAACCTATTATGCTTAATATTGAATGAAAGGTAATAGTTAGTGTTATACCTCACTAGACATAGCCTTAAATGCAATATAAATCACATCCCGTTAAAGGTGATATCATACATTGGTTAGCCTCGAAAATATTACACATTTATTATACCTAGGTTTTCCACTATGCACACACAGTAAATAGTCACGTTCTCTTTTTGAAGACATTCAACTGAGCAGTTTCTGCGTTAATAATGGCCCTTATAAAGATTTGGTTATTGTAAAAGAACCCAAAAAGAAGAAATAAAATCGTCGTGAATCGAAAGTGATAAGTGTCACTTGACGCCTGCGATTTCGTTCATATCATTGGTATCAATTGTCTGATTGATAGAGGTTTTAAGTATATTATGCGGATATTCGTATCGTTAACTGTTCAACTAAAATTATTGATGTCAAATCAGCGGACATCAAAAATATTTCAGTTGTTTTCGCTTATGAATTTTTAAAATTAATTTCGGCCCATAGAGCTCATGAGAGCATTATGATCATAAAGTAGGGCGCACGGGGACGCCGAACCAAATTACAAAATGGTACAATATCGATTCCAATTTGTTTAAACTTTTTCAAAATTTACATTCAAACATGCAATAATTCTTTTAAATAATTATCATGGCATGAATAGTAAATAATTAATCACAGCTTAAAGCTGCACTCTCACAGATTTACCATTTTTACAACTTTTTTATTTTTTTGTCTTGGAAAGAGCAAATTTTTGCGTCAATATCTGCAAACCATATAAGATTGCTGACAAAAGATCAGATCGCAGATTTTCATATTTCCGTTCGAAAATTAATGTTTTATGGCTTAAACTGTTAATAACGGTTTAAGAAAAATGCATAAAACATCAATTTTTGAACTTAAATATAAAAATCTGCGATCTAATTTTTTGTCAGCAGTCTTATATAACTGGTTTCCATGGATTTTAGCAAAAAAATGGCTCTTTTCAAGACAAAAGATTAAAATGTTGTCAAAACGTTTAATATCTGAAAATGCAGTTTAATGAAACTTTCAAGTAAATCCTTGTGTGTTCCAGTGATTCTTGTTATAATAACTACTGATTGTACAAAGACATACGAATCATGGACCGTTAATCTGATTATCGTTTGAAAGGGTGATCTCTGAGCAATCGTTTAGTGGTATATTCGTTGCATTATGTATAACCTGGATCATAGTGACGCATCCATTTTACTGGGGCTGAACCTGTTTCTGTTTATACATTTTCTCTTATTGCATATCCATCCACGCATTTATAACAGTAGTGTTTTTATTTTTGAATGCGATAATGCCAGTATGTGTAATTTCGCATATTAAGCTCATATTGCAATAACAAATGTGAATATATGAAGTTCTTAATAATCACGACCATTTATAACACTGGGCTTACAAACACCTTTCAACATTTTGTAATATTTTATGTTGAACAGATAAACAACTTTGACAAAGAATGTAATCAAACGGTATATAACGTAACACTCGAGTGGTTCCGAAACACGATGAGTGTGTTTATGAATTGCGTTCAAAAAAACTAGGGATGCAAACGAATGGCACATTTGATATTCGAATATTCGATAATTCTTTCGATCGTATATTCGAATATTCGATTACCTAAATGAATGTTTTAGAAGTTGCAGTAAACTATAAACATTTGCTACACTAATAGCCGGTACAAGCGACGGACGCTGATTTTTCCACTATGATGCACCAACGGAAGGTCGTTCTGTAGGACGCGCAGCCTCGTTTAGGAATTGATCTCTACTAAATATAACTATGGAAAGTCCAAACCTACTCGGGAATTGGTTCCATAATAAAACTAAAATAACCCTGAATTTTGACTAATATAAAACGTGGATGAGAATCCATTGTACAACAATGTCATATAACGCTATTCTATACAGTTACATTTCAAAGCACGGATGTTATATTGAAACATGGAAAACAGTTTAGAGCAAATAACTAGCACATGTAATTCATATCATTATGGCGATTTGAGCTATATTGCACTTCTTAAAGGCAGCCACGATACCACTTTGGTAGCTGATTCTATATATCCATTATGTGTACGGTCATTAAAATTTACCGAAAAAAACGTTTTTGATAGCCAGTTTTCGTAAAATTACGGGTACTGCTTACAGTTGTAAAAACAAGACAAGCGATTATATACAACAACACAGGTGAAGGCAAAAGGTTTAATTTTTTATCAAACAAAAAACATCGAATATTCGAATACCAATTTTGACATTCGAATATCAAACGTTCGATCAAATATTCGAATATTCGTTTGCATCCCTAAAAAAAACGGAACGAAGAGCAACTAATTTAAAAATAATATTAATATTTAACAAGATCCCTGTCAGATACAGTCTCAAATTGTATTGCATCTTCTCTCTATAGCCGACACTTTAAATATATACTTAAGTACAATAGATATGTACGGTTTGTTTTAATTCGAATAATGTATGGTAACAACAAAGTAAGCCAATAAGAAGAACCTGTTTCTTTAAAACAGTAAAACAATCATTTTCTTGCCTTACATTGTTTTAGCATAATGGTTGTAATGGTTGGATGGTCAAAACTCTGAATAAGGGCCATAATTGATTGTTTTATGGAAATATCCACACCCGACGTTCAGATAAAATATTAACGTATTCGCAGCGTAACGTTTACGACTTTTTTCCACGGTTTCGCTCAGTATGTACGTACTGCTTTGGGCGTATTATAACGGTCAATATTTTGAACATGGACGCATCAAAATATATCCAACTGATGTGTCTGTAATTATTCATTATTCATTACTTTTAATGCTTGTTTATCTCTTACTTTCGTTTAGGAAGGTCAAACTGCCTTACCCCGTTTCTTATTAATACGTGTACGGACAATGCCCATTTCTTGCACAGTCATAACATATAAATTATAGTTAATGCTTAAATGTCCCCTAGTCCTAAGACTGTTTTACATGTAGTTTATACACACAGTATGTTACATCATGCTTCGGATATTTTACATGTAGTTTATACACAAAGTATGTTACATCATGCATCAACCAAATCTCTTACGTTCACTCACGTATGCATGTGATTCGTAAGTGCTTCACAATATAAATTCATAATTCCGAGATTCGAGCTATTTTAGAAAGTTAACGAGGTAAATTTATGGTTTTGGATGCATTCTGGTGCACCTGCCATAAAAAAATGTTAATTTGATGATACAAAGCTCTTTCTGCGTTCAAGTCTGCAGAGTATAATAACAAAGTGGGCCGCAACACATCTAACGCCACTACCTCTAATTAAAATCATAATCGGTGCTATCCCTAAAATATTTCATAGAATATTTGCTGATTTTAGATATACCATTCGAACTTCACTATCAAGAGCATAATGCCAGTTTACATTTTAATTATTTTAATGTTAAAACGTCGGTGAAGATAGCTAGGTCGTAATAAGTTTTGGTGTGAGAAAGTTGCCTTTACATAATATTAGAAAAAAAACAATACATTTTAAGCATCGCTATGAATAAGTTAAAAAAAACTGGGATAATATCATTTGAACACCGAATTTTCCAGGATTGTTTGAGAAGAAAGACAAACCGTCCAAAAGAATAATCATGAACCCATATGAGATTAATCAATATCATACAGTGAAATAAACACAGTCAATAGAAATGTTTCCTCAAGGTGACCAGTAGATATGTTTTACTTGAGGATCATTTGCAATTAAATATGTTATACATTCGCAAACGTATTAAAGATAAAATAGAATCAAGCTATTTCAGCAAAGCACGTAACGCATGGATGTTATTCAATACCTCATGACATAATCAGTTATTGCTGATACAAGGGCACTTAAAGTGGGTCTGAATAAGCATCCGGTGATCATAAACTGTTGTTAAGCCAACATTAGTTCACGAATGCTCTACTGCAATAAAGACAGTTTTAGAAAGCAAAGTGCATTTTACCTATATTGCGGCAGAAAATATTGCAAAATCGTATGCTTTTTTACTGAAAACGGTACTTATATTCGTAAATTTTCGAATGCCATACTTGTACCTTTTTTGTAGACATCCGTTTCGTCGAAGAATTAATTCTTTATTAATATATTGGAAGCTTAAAGACAGTAGAATCGAAAGGAATTATTCATTTATGCGGAATATTAAAGCAATCCTACATACGAGGCGAGCATCTGTTCAAATACACATTGGTTTTACAATTTTTACGGCAATCTTTTGTTGAAGACTTAAACAATTTAAATCTGCAAATAATGACAATGCCAAAACAGCCATATTTTAGGCATTTTCGTTTGCAGTATATCTCTTAGAAGTAAAATAGCACCATTAATTTTGTTAAAATCTGCTTAATGTGAAGATCACAAAACAAGTTTATATAACTTTTAGCATATTTATTTGCAAAATAAATTCTTAAGTGGTATCATCTGTTGCTACATTATTAATATTATATTTCTTATAGTAACTGTTACTGTAGTATATATCCTTACTATGCGATTTTTACAGTTTAGATATATTAATTGTATTAAATTAAATATCTTGACATACGACAGTATTCTGATACACTAATGATTTTCCTTACATATTAAAATGTCAAAATGCAAAGTTCGGACTTAAAAAGGAGCATTCTATGAATATGAGTACTTCTTCTTTCCTTACAATTAAATTCAATGCCAATTGGTTTAAACAATAAAAAAGGTATGTCAAATTTCTCCTTAGAATAATCAATCACTTTGAAGTTAGGTACCGCTAATCTTGCCAGACGACTGTTACATCGTTCAGTTGCTTGACATCATTTATTTCTTTGCACAGGTATACTTGCCAGTACATCTGTGACATTATGCAGTGTTTGTACAGGTATACTGGCCAGTACATAATATGTGGCATCTTGCAATTTTTGCACATGTATACTTGCACGTACATCGTTGGCATCATGCAGTTTGTACACAGGTATATTAGCAAGTCCAACTGTGACATGCAATTTTACACACAAGTACTGGCCAGTCCCTCTGTGATATCATTCAACGTTTACACAAGTGTACTGGTCAATCCCTCTGTGACTTCATGTAGCTTTTACACAAGTGTACTGACCAGTCCCTCTGTGTCATCATGCAGCTTTTACACAGGTGTACTGACCAGTCCCTCTGCGACATCATGCAGATTTTACACAGGTGTACTGACCAGTCCATCTGTGACATCATGCAGCTTTTACACAGGTGTACTGACCAGTCCCTCTGTGACATCATGCAGCTTTTACACAGGTGTACTGATCAGTCCATATGTTACATCATTGAGTTTTTACACAGGTGTACTGGCCAGCCCCTCTGTGACATCATGCAGCTTTTACACACGTGTACTGGCCAGTCCCCCTGTGACATCATGCAGCTTTTACACACGTGTACTGGCCAGTCCCTCTGTGACATCATGCAGCTTTTACACACGTGTACTTACCAGTCCATCTGTTACATCATTCAGTTTTTACACAGGTGTACTTGTCAGCCCCTCTGTGACACATCATGCAGCTTTTACACACGTGTACTGGCCAGTCCCCCTGTGACATCATGCAGCTTTAACACATGTATACTGGCCAGTCCCTCTGTGACATCATGCAGATTTTACACACGTGTACTTACCAGTCCATCTGTGACATCATGCAGCTTTTACACAGGTGTACTGACCAGTCCCCCTGTGACATCATGCAGATTTTACACAAGTGTACTGGCCAGTCCCTCTGTGACATCATGCAGCTTTTACACACGTGTACTTACCAGTCCATCTGTTACATCATTCAGTTTTTACACAGGTGTACTTGCCAGCCCCTCTGTGACATCATGCAGCTTTTACACACGTGTACTGGCCAGTCCCCCTGTGACATCATGCAGCTTTAACACATGTATACTGGCCAGTCCCTCTGTGACATCATGCAGATTTTACACACGTGTACTTACCAGTCCATCTGTGACATCATGCAGCTTTTACACAGGTGTACTGACCAGTCCCTCTGTTACATCATTCAATTTTTACACACACGTGTACTGACCAGTCCATCTGTTACATCATTCAGTTTTTACACGCACGTTTACTGGCCAGCCCCTCTGTGACATCATGTAGCTTTTACACACGTGTACTGGCCAGTCCCTCTGTGACATCATGCAGCTTTTACACACGTGTACTGGCCAGTCCCCCTGTGACATCATGCAGCTTTTACACACGTATACTGGCCAGTCCCTCTGTGACATCGTGCAGATTTTACACACGTGTACTTACCAGTCCATCTGTGACATCATGCAGCTTTTACACAGGTGTACTGACCAGTCCATCTGTTACATCATTCAGTTTTTACACACACGTGTACTGGCCAGCCCCTCTGTGATGTAGCTTTTACACACGTGTACTGGCCAGTCCCCCTGTGACATCATGCAGCTTTTACACACGTGTACTGGTCAGTCCCTCTGTGACATCATGCAGCTTTTACACACGTGTACTGACCAGTCCATCTGTTACATCATTCATATTTTACACAGGTGTACTGGCCAGTCCATATGTGACGTTATTGGCATGCAGTTTGGTTAAAGATATAATTATCCTGATTTATGTACTTATTATCGAATTAACGCAACACTAAAATTTCTTTTAAACAATTGATATCTACTGTTTATGTATCTGCTGTAACTGAATAACATATAATATAGCAGCTCCCTTATATCCGTGTATAATATGTTGTAACTTTGACTGATGTAAATTATGATGTCACATTGACGGTGTATACATGAAATTTATACAAAAAACCTTTGGCATAACATTTTCATACATCAAAAGTGAAATAGCACTTTACTGTAAGCTGATGTTTATATTATGTTTACCTATGTCTGTTCTCTATATATTAGTAATAGCTTTATCGGTGTGTTAGCATTGGTTTATAATGCTTAAACTTAATAACGGCTTTTTTTTATATCATCCGTACTTTTGTGAACAAAAGCAGTTAATAAATATGTCATTGCCCCTATTGATGCTATAAAGTATGATGACAAATTATTTCTGATTGGGTAGATTGTTTATGATATTGTGTTGAACGAAGCTGTCAACCTAATGGAAACCTGTATTCCTATCTAGAAATTACAGCTTAATCGTTAATGTTTCTGTGAACAAAATGTCTGCATGTTTTTCGGGACAAAATATTGTGTGAAACTTATACTACAAAACAAAACTAAAATGTTTTAGTATAATTTAAAAGTTAAACGGACGAGTTGTACAAGCTTATCAAATTAAATTTACTGATGGAAATGAATGACTCTCGTTTAGTATTTTTTTGTCATGGGTAAAGTGGTCTGCCATATTCACATATCAATTGATATAAACGTTGGCCCTTTGCTTTTGACAGTGATTAACTGTTGAAAGCAACCTTACAGACTTGTAAAAACAGAAACAAATTTAAATTATCCCATTCCGGCCATACATTATTACCAATAGGCCGTTTATCATTTGAGCACTGTGTGTTATTTCTATGATTAGTTCTTAAGCAAGAGGGAGCAATATCATTTAGAAATATGTTCACAGGCCTAAAACCCATTTGGTTAATCAAAACGAATCTATCGTTATTTCTAGCGGGCATAAACTAATGCTGTAATAAGACGAGCGATATAAATGTTTCACTCGAGAGTCGTTTGCAAAATATTGTGTTCCTAATTTTGCCATAGTATTAAAGATAAAACATGTTTTGAATCAAGCTTTTTTTAGATAATTACATAAAAGCACAATGTTGATGACTAACGCATGACCAATCCAGTCGGTGCAGATATATTTCGTCCGAGTTAAGGGAACACCAAAAGATATGAAAATCTAGTGATTGGTAGAAGTCTTCTTATACAAATCATCAAGTAGCATTTATTGATCCTCTTAAATCGTTTTTAGATATTGTCCTTACGATTGTGTGGTAAAATATAAAAAGAGACAATCAGTGATTTCACAGGAAAGAAACAGTACTACAGTTTTACAAAGACATACCTCAGTAGCACAGACCGATTACGAAATTTTAAAAGATTGATTGCTAATTATAAAAATAGTTCCTGCGATATCTTTTTTTAAGATGAATGTTTTCACACATGCGTCATTAATAAGACACTTCGACAAGCCAAGAACACACAACACCTTGTAACATTATATTCATTGAAATATAAGCAAAAGACGATTATTACGTCTGATGCCGGCGATGATCGATTATCGAAATTTATAATCTTTAGTAGCTATGTACAGCAAAGGGAAGGTGACGCTTTATAGTGTGAAGGCATGTTCTAGTATTCTATAAAACGGGAAACGTAATTGACAATTACGGCAATTATAAATCAATGGAGTTAACCAATAGAATCATGTGATCTTTAAGATTTTCATGGCAATACTCGGTCGAATGTCTGGAAATAGTTCGGGTTCTAATATTCTAATGTTCTGAACTTTTTTAAACTTCAGTTAAAGTTATTGTTTAAATTCAAACAGTTCATATTAGAGTCTTTATGTGTTATACACATGACTATGATTGCTAAAGTAAGCATTTGTAATGTTGAAATGACTGTGATTAACTGAGTTGGGGTATCATTGTTAAGGTTTATTTGAAGTTGCAAACCAAAAACAAAAGGTTTCCATATACAAGGTAAGAACATTTGATAACAATGTTTTCCGGTTAAGAGCTTTGGACATTTAAAATAGTATGTTTTTTTTTAATAAGATTGTTATTTTTTATTTTGTCAGTGGAAAGTGATCTTCTCATTAAAGATTTTTCAAATATGATTCACCATACATCACACAAAAAGCAAATAAAAACACATATGTATTCATATATGTACAACTAAGTAGATGTATGTCCATGGATACATTTTAAAGTTCATTCACTTGTTCAGTTCGTTTATATAATCAATGATTGAACAAACATGCTTTGTCTGATTTCAATCCCTATGAAACACCGTACTTGCCCCCTAGCACCGGTTTAACGCTATCTTATTTTATTTGTCAAAATATCATGATAATAAGGTAAAGATATACTTTTCATGAATGTAATGTGACTTACACTCGCTGAAATAGGTATATCTATCGCGTATTTTAACTTTGTGTTTTGTTTCTGTTTTTAAGGACGGTCGTTTCTTCCTCTTTTAAATCACAAATGTTTCCGTTTGCTGATGGCATGATGAGTTTTCAGTTTTACTAACTGCTACTTTTGGCCATATATTACAGTTGCCTTTCGGTAATTGGTATTATTGTACGAATTTTATTGCCTTTGTGCACTTAAGCCAAGTTAGGAACTCTGTTTACAAAAGGTCAGACATACGGTGTCATTTTCTGAAGATCTGCAACTAATGACCTTTTTATACGTGTTAAGATAATAAGTATGTGTGTGTAAACGTTTGTACAGGATAATATGATTACTGTATTTTGAAAGTAAGCAAAATATGACGAATTTTATGAATTGTTTTGAAAACAACATTAAAAAAAGGTTATGAGGAGAGTACCTTTCTCCGATTCTTTGCTAAGTTCTAAATGTGTTCTAAGTAAATATTCCGGATGGAGCTTCAAAGATATTTCTGTTCCGTACATTATGTAAATTGGATGACTTCTCCAAAGGATATTGACCCCCCACTTAACTACTTTTTTACCCCAACAGATGTCCATTAATTTTATTATATAATTGTTGCATGAGTTATAGTCTGAGTTTTCTTTGTCCATAAAAATACGTTTTTTATATCAAATGCCATATAAATACTATTCGTAAACATCTGTTATCATTTGATTGGAAATGTCCGTTTTAGTTGTCTTCTCATGTGTAATTTCCGCTCTTATCTAAGGACAATACCTGATTTTATCTCATATAAATTGTCTCTCCAGAACGCTTTATATCATCAATAGCAATATTTATATCTTTATAAGGTCTAACATAATGAAATTGATTCCGATTTAATGAAATACGCTGAACTTTTAAACCTGACCATATTTTCATTTTTTCCACTGGACAAACTGGTATTGCCCGATTAATTTTATTTAATGTTTTTTTGTGTTTCTTTCAGTAATGCCTTGTACGGGCAAGATGCACGAATGTCTTAAAAATGGGTGTAGTTGATATAGCGACGATGTTAAGTGTGAAATGACATTCAGACACAACTGAACCAAAGACAAGTTTTGACTTACCTACCCTTTTTCCAGTACAAATTGGCCCTATAAGTAAAAAGATGCGGGGAGTGTTTTTCACTACCTGTGTTTAGACTGTCCAAGTTAAATCGTTATTTAATGCATAATATTGTTCATAAATACCTGACATTGTATCATCCGTTGTGTTCTCGTCTGTGACTGCTTTAATGTATGTTGCTTGTTTTGTCGCGTTGTCGCCAATAGTTGCGTAACCAGCAATGTGTGTGTCAATAAACCCGTGTGTGTGGCCGGGTTGCATGTTGATTAGATAAACCTGAAGGTTGTGTACAAAGCTAATACTATTCGTTAGTATAGACCAGATAATGGCAGATGGTAATTTTAATGAATACCGCAATTTTCAAAAAAAGTATCCAACTTCTTGTCTTTGCGTCGTAATAGAAAAGGAATAATTGTTTTTTTATTAGAATCGGTCTTATCCGTCGTGTTCTGATGTCAATCGACATATATGACATATCAGAAAATCTTTTACGAAGTTCAATCTTTCTATACAAAAGATTTTCGGATCGCTTTTTTGACAGTCTGGTTTTACATAAAGAGCATTTCATTGATAAACATGAATTAAAGAACGAAAACGAATAATCTGTACGGTGTCTGAATTTCAATCGCATTTTCACGCAGAGAAACCTGCAACATCGAATGTCGCAAATTGATAAATCAAACTAAGTGTGTTGAAATTGTTTATCTTCAGTTATTATCCTCCACCACGTTTGCCTTCGTACTTACCTGCGCAATATATGAGACTAGCTCTGACTTTCACTGCAATATTGAGGGAAGTGCAGTAAAGCAACTCGGGAATTTATGGCGCTTCCTCTAACGCCTATCTAAATTCGATACAAAGCATGATTATTATAGGAGCTGTACCATATGACAGCTACTGGTACGGTCTGAAACTATGGTATACTAGCTGCATAAACTGTAATATTTTAAGCTTGTAATGTTTCTGATGTCTGTTCTCGGTTGATAATTAAACGTCATAGTAGTCATTTGTCAATTTTAGCCATAACAATTGCAAACCAATTTTGATTGAACTAAAGCGAAGATGTATATTTCGCGTGAACAATGCTATCACAAATGAGGCTTCTACATTTGCTGTAAAACTTGTTGACGGATTGGACTACCAAAGCCAGCTGTTAACTTTAACCATCTTCATGGTGGAAAGTAGTATTCCGTTCTTGAAAATGCAACCTAACCATTATTTATTTCAGAGAACCGTCTGCATCAATCTTTGACTAAATTGCATGTACTACATTACTATTGAAATTGAAAAGAAAGGAAATGATAAGAGTTAATTTAATTCACCTAACACTTTTCCTATTTCTAAGGTCTAAAACAAAAGAAAACAATGCCATGATGTAAAATATTTGCTTGCAATGACAAGAGGAGCAATTTTCGTTTACTCGACAGTCGTTTACGATACATAATGTTCTTCATTTATACTAAGATAAAACATAGTTTAATTCAAACACGTCTTAGCAGGTAACGCAGCATGCATATTGACGACTACCACATGACACACCAATGAATGGTAGTTGTAATACAACGTTTTTCTATTTACCCTGGCTGAGTGTTTTCTATGCAAGTGATGTTAGTCTTAATACATTATAATTTCTCCTGCCTTGTGTCTGATAAACAAAATACTGACTTCTAAAGGAGCAAGTTTGCGTCCAGTGTAATAGAGGAACTCACTAACGTGTATAAAATTATGTCGGTACGACCAGCGCATAAAAGTATCTCATAACAAATAAGATACATGTGATAAGTCATAAATAACAATTATAAAACAGTTGTCAGTGTTCCATCACAAAACATTTCTTTGATATTACACAGACGTGCCCAGTAGCACAAACCGAATGGACACAGATTTGCTCCATCTACAGATCATGGCATCATTCGCTTTTAATGGCAAATATTGATTGCTTTTGATAAGAACTAGTTTCTGCATTATCGATTTGTACAGAAATGAAAGATTTCTTGCATATTTAATGCTTTAACACGCATGTGACATTTATGAGACTTTTCGTCAAGTCTAGAACACATTATATTTCGCGACAGTATACTCATATTAATATAATCATACCGTGTGGGAAAGGGCACATGTGGTTCTATTTCGTGAGGTTGTAATGCTTGCTGACCTCATATTAGTGTGGTATTATCTTGTGTGTGAAAAACGAACATGTAAACGTCTACCGAAAGTAATATAACATACAAGTAAGTGTGTTCTTCAAAGATTGCAACTTTTGTCGTTTATATTCAGTTGAAACCAAGAAAAAATATCATGCATCTGCCATGCATTTTACATTATAATAATTTGCATGCAAATACTGTTTGACGATGCTTAAATTGAATATCGAATGAATACGCAATGAATGGATATTAAGGAAGCAGCTGCTAATTTGCGAGTTGGATTCCTAATGGTTCCTGAATAACGGTTCGCGTTTAAGAAAAAATATCGTTATAGTTCTGACAACAACTTCTTTGAAAGTAATGGAGTGTTGTATTCTTTAAACGTTTGAAATAAATACGTAGATAAAATTGTAAGAGGGATTCTCAGGAAGAGCATACTATTTCCATTGTAAGAAACAGCAGACGAGGTGGGAACGAGGCTGGCCATTGACGGCATGGTATATAAAACAACTTATATGCTCCTAGCCCCGGCTTAAGCTATATTTTTTTATGTGTTTTCTTCCTTCAAAATTATATATAAGGTGAAGGTATAGAAGTATATGTGACAACAGTTAAACTAATTTGTGTGTCATTGTGTCACGTTATCGTTATCTATTCAGGTATTTAGAAGGTGTGTAAGCGGTCGGGTAGCTTAGTTGGAAGAGCACTCGCCCTATTATTGAGTGCTCAAAACACAGGGCTGTGGGCAGTGATATTTGCTAAAACTATTTTTGAGTTCTTGTCAGTGCTTTCTCTGACCACATGTCGTAAATATAAAGAATCCAACACGTTTGGTTATGGAGTCTTAGAAACGGTGTGAGAAATTGAAACTGTATGTGTCGTGCAGACATGGAGTTTTCTCTGGAAACATATGTCTTATTTTATTTGCTATTTACGTTTTTTTGTAATGTATATTAGCTCAAAGTTTATGAAACGGGTCAAATACACCTCAATGTGTATCTGTTACACATTTTAGTATGATCAATAACAGTTCTCATACATTGATAAACAGCGTTTTATCCACACAAACCTAGTTCTTTTATTGTCATCTGACAAAAATCGCTATTTTTTTATCTTTTTTGGATACATCTTTTCAGTCTATTCTACATACGAAAGGACGCCTAAATGTATTGCTTTTAGCGAGGGCTTTAGAAAATGCTATTACCGATTTGATATATAATAGCAA
This sequence comes from Mya arenaria, assembly GCF_026914265.1. Taxonomy (NCBI): domain Eukaryota; kingdom Metazoa; phylum Mollusca; class Bivalvia; order Myida; family Myidae; genus Mya; species Mya arenaria. The sequence continues at coordinate 48,644,752 of NC_069125.1, read as the reverse complement.
TCACGAGGGTTGCGGATGACTTGAATGTTATGAACCCCATTTTCAAGGACAACGTCCCATAAACAGTGTGAGGTATCAGTGAAGAAGGCTTCAAATTATCCGCACGTAGTTAAGGAAACGGTTACGCCAATTCTACTTATCACTTTTCCGATAAGTGGAGTTTATATGTTATCCAAAAAACACACACTTAAACGTGTTAACCTTACGTGGCTTTGCCGTTGTTGAATTACGTTGCCGTTGTTTGTGCACGTAAACTCGTTTAAACCCCCAGTGTGTTAACATTTTACTGACCGTTCCAACGCGGCCCTTAACAATCCTTGATAAACATACCTAGTTTTTTTTATATATTATACATGCATATGCACTGTATTGTTTGTAGAGTTTTGTGCTGTTGTTCCATGTTTCTTGTTTGTTATTTTTTTGTGTTCTATGTCTTTGGCTTTTACCCTGTGCCATTAAACGGGGTTTATGTTTAAACTTATGGCTACTGAGCTTGTTTCTGTAGTTTTTTTACATAAATATTTACATAAATTAATCACTACTTTTTCCGTTATACATAATGCAACAATTGCCTTTGACACCCTCTAGTGCAGTATAAGATTATCCTTCTTGGTGGCTTTCCAATAAACGCTATCCGCCTTGATTGGATTCTGATATTTATGATATAATATAGCATCAAAGACTATAAATCCTGACATGGTTATTACTAGTTATTAGAGATCTTTTAGTGTTCTTGTGTCTGTTCATTTTGGATCATTGATAATGGAAAAAAGCGATTATTGAAAGATATAATGTTTCACGCAAATCATGTAAGATATTCTTTATGTATTCATTTTTTTTTATCTTTTTTAGTAATGTTATAGCGAACCAGGATCGTAAGTTGTTCAGATGAAATAGCTTTTGGAATTAAGAATTGCGCGATCAAAAAGATAAAAGTAAAACAGAAATGTGTTTTAATCATTAAAGAATGAACATTACGGTAACACTTTTGATAATAAAAACACAATGATTAAAATGGTGAGCAAACACATTGCATACACATTTTTACAAATTGGCATTACAATGGAAACAACTGTTCATAGATATTAACTTTGACTTGTTAAAGAGTTATAGGTTTAAGGCTTAGTGGACCAATAACATTACAGAGAATAAACGCAGCTATCATTCAACAGCAACCAACAAAAACAGCAACAACAGTGTTTGCATAGACAACTATAAATTGCAAAAACAGACTTTGACTCCAGTCAATCATGGTCGCATGCGGGTTTCGAAAACAATCACACATTAAAAATTAAAATGAAAGATCGTATAACTCGTATAAAACGTTGATATGTTAATAATGAAAAAATAACAGAGTTTATTTACATAATAATGATACGATATAAAATCGAATATGCTGACTAGTCGTCTGCTTGTTAAGCCAGTGTTTCAACTGTTTTGTTGAAATCAAATGATTGTTGTGATCCCTCAGTATTGACTCATTTAGAACGTACTGTAGATAATAAAATGGCATTACCAAGGACAAATACACTGGTCATTTACAATGCAAAGCAACACAAAATAATGTGTATTTACATGATAAAAGATAGGAGACATAATGACATCAAAGGAGATAAGCAGATAAACGGAATCTAAAACAAATTCGTAGATCTTCAACGGGTCTAGAACAAAGGGTTTATGATGTCAAATGACATTTAAAGTGTTTAATTCTTAACTATGTATAGGCTAGTAAATATACCACTTCTTCTTTATTCCACTGTTATGGTATATCTTTAGTATGTATTTTGATATTGGAGATACTATGCTCGTCAGAGCGTCGAAAATAACAACATTCTAATGAATCTTTTTATGCATACTACTCGTGACATAAGGCACATGGTTAAATAAAGCCTCCCATGGTCTTGATGATCCTGTAAGAGTCGTGCACAAACACTAACCACGTCAAAGCTCGAAAACTTATCCAAATGAAACATTATACACGTGCCACCACTGATAATACGCAAAACGTCTAGGAAGATCCATTTCTCTGGCTTAACATTCACTATTGTCATGTTTTGTCCGTTAATTAAGCGATGAAGTCGTGCAAAGATTTTGGTAAAATTTCAAATGCTGTTCAAGATATGTTACCTTAAACGTTTTAGTCGTCATCATTGATTGCATGGAATACAAGGGTAATGCGTACACAGAATACACTTCGTTGCGATATTTGCCTAGACCATTATTTCGAGTGTGTGTGTCTCGATAGATAAGTTATCGCCATCAACATATTCATCAAAGTCGTTTATAATACTATTTACTTTAATTGCAATAAAATTAAGCGCCAGCGCGTTTTTAGTTGCGTGGAGAATAGCAATCATAAGTGATATGAATATCTCTACTATAAAACACGTTGGACAAAATGAACATTTCTGAGTTTTCAGACTGTTCAAGCTGTTTGATATATGAAACTGTCTTCATAATGGAAGCTTGTATTCGTGCTTAAAAAATCCTATTAAGCATTATATTTTCTGTCTACGAAACGTCTGTATTAATTACGGAAACAATAATATATTAACGTCAAATTTCAATAATACTATAAAGGAAACCTAAGGGATCAACAGACCGTAAATTAAGTGTTAATATAACGACATGTCCAATCCACAATTTTACAACATGAGGATTAATGAATTACTACAGCAAACGCTTTCTTTGAGACATACTGGCTAAGGTCACAAATCCGAGCACTTTTTGAGGTTTTCCACAATTATCTTGAAGAATTTTTTTGTAGTAAGTTAAAATTTCGTATGAAACATCTTTGGTTAATGTGACATCTGTAAAAGTACAGATTTATTATCTCATTAATTATATGTCGAAAATCGTTCATATTATGGACAGTAAATCACCCTTAAATTAAGGCTATGGAGGGCACAAATACCGAACACTTGCAAAGCGAAAATACATGGTCATACAATTATAATTAATAAGTGTGCTATATTATATAAACACTTAGCTGCAAAGTTATTTATTGTTTCCGATGTTTTTTTTCAAAACATGCAATTCAACTGTAAAGCGTGATTTTTATTTATAAATATCTTGAATGTAGGTCAACATAACTGCAAAACTTAAAGATGCGCGTGCACCCTCTGACGTCATTTCCCCCCGTGTGCTACATTTTGATCTTTAAGAGTATAAATATTGAATGGCATTTTTTAGAAAAATACTTAACAAAACAAGATGAAACTTCGCAAGTGTGACCAAGGCAAGCCTCTGTATTGATCTAGGTATTGAATAATCGATCACGGTAAACAAACGCGTGTTTTAGCCGGTGTTCGGTATTTGTGCCCTGTTCGGTAATGTACCGTCAACCAGTACAGGTATTCACATTTGTTTCATTATTTTGTAATTATTTTTTTGTAATTTTTTTCTTGATTGCCTTTTCATATTCAATTTGTATTCGTATTTGCTTGTGTATTTTAAAATTTCAAAGAAAAAAGTAATGTTTCCTTAGCAAGATAACATAATTATTTCTGCCATATTTACTACCTACGTGGATTCGTAACAAGATGGGATTATCCAAGATTGGAGATAATTCTTTAGATTAGTTCAAAGGCATTCACAGAATGTAAAGAAGGAAATCCGAGCGTGTTTGTTATCGGTATTTACATATTTCTTATTACTTGGACTAGACAATACTTCAGGTACTCAGTATACTATCATGTACTTTATTTAAACAGTGCTTGAAATATAAGTTGAAAGGAGCACATTGATAATCATCCCCTCTATGACTTATCTCGACAAAAGAGTGAAATAGGATGCTTTTTGTTTTGATTTTAACAGTAATATATCCAATCCAGGATAAGCATAAACCTTTAATGAAAAAGTTGTACTGCTTGTTCTATCAGATTGAAATATATCTTCTGTCGGATAGAACATACCTGATAGCGGTCCCTCACCGTTTACTTTGTGTGGTTTATGTTCTTGTAACTGGGGGAAATCTCAATGAATTCCGGTAAGCGTGCATTGACAGTTTCGGTTCCTATGCTTTTCTAAAAAGCAATATCTCTTACACAACTAGCATTAAAAAGGACTGCTAATACAATTGCAAAAAAAGCTATTTGATTTCGTTGTGTACAAAACATTGAATTTACTTGCTGACGTATCACATCGCTTACGACAGGGGTATCTTTTACAGTTTGTGTGTATCTTTCCAATTCGAAATTTATTGAATAAATACATAAATACCAGTAAATTTAAAAAAAATAGCGTCGGTATATATATTTGTACTAATCACCTGGCTGTCACAAGCTAAATAAACACACTATAAACTGGGAAACCTTTATGTGCCTTTTTTAAACGAGTAAACTCAGCAGAAACATCAGCATAATATTCTGTTCATCATGTTTATTGATGTATTATCGGTCTGATATAAATTAGTATTGACAATTCTAGGCTTAATTTTAGGAAATAGATATTTTCTGATTGTTGCACTATCTGTTGTCTAGTCCCTTCAAAGTATGAAAATAACGGAATTTAAACAGTGCTCTTTTTGCGAAAAACACCCGGCAGAGAAACAAAAACAGAAATATAATTTTACATAATTGATGGAATTGATACGACCTGATTTTCTTGCAAAGTAGTCTTAAGTGTATTCAAATTAAATATTGGTAATTGCACTGCCCTAGATGTATGTGCAAGTCCCATTTTTAGAAAACTTTGGACAAAAAATGATTGTACGTAAAAAAAGAGATTTGATGAAATACAACTGTTTACTACACTTTATAAAATTGAGAATTTAGAAGTGTTCACTAGTGTATAGTATGGAACATTTTAAAATCGTTTGCTTTGTTCTTGATGTGGCATATAGTTGTTCTTTTCAGGGTCCCTATAAAATGAAGCTTTTTTGCACAACGAGTTGTGTAAGTTTATGGTCCGCGAAGTAAACACAATGCAATTAATTTTTCGATTTTCAAGCATTGATTCTTGTACTCGTAGTAACTGTTAGTAACCAAACAAAACACAAACTTTCTACGCGTATGTATGGTTGCCTTCCATCGCATATATATTGCCAGTGCCTTAAGCCATTACATTGTTGATGGTTTACAAGCTAATATTATAGCATTATAGGTTAACATGCAAAGCATGCTATTCCACAATTTGTATCAAATAATTTGTGTTATATTGAGTATAACCTTGAGCAAATATTTTAAATACTCACTGTCTTAACTACAATCCGTTTTCTTGGACGATGTATTGGGATTCGCGTTTTATCTTAGACGTATGACATATTGTATGCAATAACCTTTAAAATAAAACGCACCTATTTCCTTGTGTTTTTCCAAAGACATCAGTGTCCAAAATATTTCAGTGAAATTGATCAAAACAAAATAACTATAATGCATTTTCATTTGGGCAGTAAATTAAGTCTAAAATGTTTTAAAAATACGAGCAATATAAAAATGATTGTTTATTTGAAAGGCTTTTGCAATAAGGTTTGATGTTTTATGGCCAATTATATCAAAGATATAAAGTCACATTAAATAACATTAATTCTGACATTTCAACGAAGCTTTATTGAGTTTCCTATGCTCGTTGAATCGCTAAATAACATTGGCAGTGTTGAGCTTACCAATGCTTTAGTTGAGCTACTCTGTGCTCCCGAAGCACATCCTTTCAGAATGTTGTCATACTCATCTGTAACCAATTGTTAAGTTGTCCGCAGGTCATATTTTGGTCTGTTTGAACATTAAATTCGATTAAATTTGGTTAATTGTTCATCATTGCAAACATATTGACCAATCATCGACTGACGTTGACCAAACCAACGATCTAACCACTTTATACAGTTGGCTGTTTGTAAATGTGTTGATCCACTACCTAACTGTGCGAGTAATGTACAGGGCGATAGTTTATCTGGTAAACTGTTTGACTCATACATTATGCCAACATTGCAGATGATGGACAAGGCGATAGCTGTTACCTGCTTCTCTATGGCCGTGATCATAGTTGGGCTCAACGGCTTGGTCATAATAACCCTCAGCCGACAGAAGGAAAATAATCGCTTACACTTTTTCATACGTCATCTTGCCATTGCAGGTAGAACTTATTAACATCATTTAAATTATTATCTTAAACTTTTCATAAACCTGTTACAAAATGACATCAAGCACATTAAATTGTACTATTAACAGCAAAATATAACCGGCGGAGTAGATATACATTGTATTGCATTAAATATAATGATAAATGAATCAATAGTAGTATAAAATAAACTGCAGAACCCTTTAATTAAACATAAGAGTTTGCCTTCTTCTTTCAACATGATCAGTATTCAAACCAGTATATACAACATACAAAAAACTAAAGGGGTTTGACACAAGTTGATACAAATTATATACTGTCTTCCCCATGCACACCCTTATTACGGCTACGTATACCATGCAATTATTTTGAGTTTCAATATAAATATACTTGCTAAAAGCAAAAGATATTATTCTTATACATTATAATTATATAACATTATTGTTGGACTTGTTGATAAGCATTTTGGCAGTAAGTAATATTAATTTATCAATGTTTAATATGCCATATCAATAAGACACAGTCGTTTGTCAGACATAAACGGTACTGCAAATAGCAAAAAACCTTTAATAAAATGTCTGCTATGTTTTGTTTTGTTTAGAATGTCATACCTCTGACTTGGGTCGTGCTTGAAGAATTGCCGGTGACATGATCAAACGATTGCTCAAGTAGTTATGTAGAGAATTTCAATTTGATTTTATATAAGCATCACCAGTTTTTATTCACAATTATTTTCTTTAGCAAATGCATTTTGTTGGAGCCTTTTAGCAGATACACAAAAGTGCTTATGGCTTAATATTTTTATAATCATTCAATATGTCTTTGAACATCTATTTTTTTAACACGTAAACAACTTTTTGATGAATGACTGATAAACAATCAGCGCACATTTTCAGTTTGACAGAAACATAATCAAGGAAATATACTTTTGTGAAATAAAATCCTGCTGTAACTTACGCAACATTATCAAATTAATAATGTTTGCTTTTGATAACAGCTTAATAATTATTATTTTTATGCTCTTTATCACTATTCTGTCTGCCAAGATTTCAGTCAGAGTTTGGCTTCCGAATGTATCATCTGATGCATAAAAAGAATAATAGTTTTAAACTCACTGGTGACATATAACACAAACCATAGATTGAAATAATTTATCGCAAGTTTAGAAAACCTAACCATTTATCACGTATATTTTTGGTAAGGCACTATCAACACGTATTTTCAGAAATCGTTTGGCGGTTCAATCATTCAGTGTGATACTGTCACTTAGTGAGCGTAAAGATCAAGAGTTCGCTGAGAAAAGAGTTCAATCACATGAAGGGAAAACTACCGTTTCGTACCACCCAGATAGTTTAAATTCTTTGGCCAATCGTACCAATGTTATCGGGTCTTTAAATGCACTGATGGATATTATCCCATTCTGGGTGTTTAATGTGTTTTCCTAACGAAAAGCTACAAGATCCAATTCTACAAAAGCACATAATAGGTTGAGGATATTAAACTGAATATATATTATAAATATTGGTCATACAAACAACGCTTTTCAAGTGCATTAGGTACATCCCAATGCAGAAATCAGAAGGACTTTCGTCACACGATTTCGGAGTGGTATATAGCACCGACTTATCACAGTGATGGTGATGATGATGATGATGATGATGATGATGATGATGATGATGACGTTCACATTCCAAACTAAACGATTTTTGATGTTTGACCCTATACAATATAAACGAACCTTTCTAAGATATAATGATCATAACGTACAAACAAAACTAAGGGTCATACCTTGGGCATTTCTTAAACTCTGAATGTATTCTCCACACCATGGAAATAATTAATGAATCTCCAGGCAACATGGCGAGGTTCACTTTGCAGTACTTTCTAAAGTTTGTTTAACACTAAATTTCGTTGATAAATTTTATGTGTTTATTATATTCATGAGGTAATTCTTGCAAGTAAGGTTTATGATACAATTTAATTTTGTATATGTGGAAAAAGTGACAATTCAAGAAATGTGAATGTTCCAAAAATGTGTACAGATCATTTATTTTCTTTATTATGTTTATTTGTTCTTTTACATAATTGCACTCACCTCTTAAATTGTTGAATGTTATTGATCAATTTAGCAATGGCTCTAATGGCTGTATAAAAAGTATGGTTTAATTCGTTAAATATGTTTTTATTTTTAAAAATAAAACTTTTACTGCGACTTTTTAAATCAGTTTAACTGATAAAGACAAATAAAACCCATGCTCGAAGTAGCATGGGAATTGTAATGTAGTTTAATGACGTTCTTTTTGCTCATGCTCTCTTGGTGGTCCCAATGCCCGGGGTTATAAAATAACTTTTCGTTTTAACATAGAGGTAGTCGAAAAGTTTTAATAATGAATATTTGCACATATTATTTTCATTCCTAAATTTTGGCATAGTTTTAATGAACTGCCTTTAAAAAAAATGTTGACAAATATTGGTTGTTTTTATTGTTGTATTTTCTGTTGGATTTGTTGCTGTTGCTGTTAAATTTGATATTGCGTCTTTTGTTTTTGTTTTAGACTTACTTGTTGGGTTAATTGCTGTTACTGGCGATGCAGTAAATATTGGCATTCTGCACGCGGAATGGCTGGCCGGCGACGTCATGTGCCGCTTGCATCGGTATGCTTGCTACGTCATTCTTATTGTCTCCAACAATCTGCTCATTGGGATGAGTTTTGATCGCTTCCTTGCTGTGAAGTATCCGTTAAGAAAGATCACGGGAGGTATTATCTTTTAATGTATTGTTTAATTTACAACGTCTGGTTGGAACACTATGTATTTTTGTATATTTAAATAATATTAGTGTATTGACATTTTGCTGTTTCTTTATTTCGTTCAGTCCTGAGAAATGTTGTTCTAGTAATGAAACTACGAATTTGTAACTCTTGATGAAATCTGCGCTATATAAGTTTACGGAATTTTCTTTTTACCGAAAGTTAATTTATTGTTTCCATTTTTAGCTCGAGTGGCCAAAGGCCAGAAGAGCTTATGTGATGGTAATGTGTACGTAGTATGTGCGTCCGTGCGTACGTGCGTTCGTGCGTCTGTAAACACTTGCTTGTGAACACGATACAGTCTTCAGTTTTGATTGTATCTCGATGAAACATTTACAGTATTTAGATATCCATTAGAGCTCGGTTCCTTTCGAAGACCAGACAGATCCGCCCATGCATGCCCAGATTAAGGGTCTTGAAAGTATAAAAAAATCCGTGCGTCTGTAAACAATTGCTTGTGAACACGATATAGTCTTCAGTTTTAATTGTATCTCGATGAAACTTGTACAGTTTCTAGATATCAATTAGAGCTCCGTTCCTTTTGAAAACCAGCCAGATCCGCCCATGCATGCCTAGATTATGGGTCTTTAAAGTATAAACAAATGCTATTTTTAGCTAAGTCTATTTTAAGTCAAGTCTACATGAGCGTAGTCTATTTTTAGCCAAGTTTACATGTAAAGTCACAATTGCTTGTGAATGTTTGTTCAAATTATGCCCTTGGGGTCATTACTGGCCACGCCCCGGGTTCACAGGTTTGGTATACTTAAATTGAGAAATGTTAAAAATCTTTTTGTCTGAAACAGTTATGCAGATCCTTGCTATTTTGAACAAGGCATAATTTATTGGTCCACTACCATGCTTGTTCAAATTATCCCCCTTGGGTCAAAACTGGCACTGCCCTGGGGGTCACAAGTTTCCTAGAGACTTATTTAAAAAATATTTTCAAAATCATCTTGTTTCAAAACACAAGGCCCATACCTTTGATATTTGTTGTGGAGCATCATATGATGACCGTCTAGCAAAACATTTGAAATTATGCCCCTTGGGCAAAAGCTGGTCCCACCCCTTTTGACTTACTTTTTAATTTTTAAAGCTACAGCAATGAAATTTTGACCATGTGTACAGTTTTGCAAAAAGCATCAATGTTGTCCTCAGATGTCCTTGGCTTTGACCTTTTGATCAACTTTTATTATTTTTAAAGCTACAGAAATGAAATTTTGAGCATGAGTACAGTTTAGAAAGCAAATAATTTTTACCCTCAGATTACCTTTACTTGGCACATATTAAAATAGTTCATGCAACTAATATTCTTACAACACTTTCTGTCCTCAGATGTTGAACGTGCAGCGTTTTCAGCTGACCCAAACACAAAAAGTGAACTATATATTTGTTGCCTATTACTCATACGTACATGTTCTGGATTGAAAATGACCACAAGAGCCATGCCAGTAGAGCATAGGCCCTCTTGGGTCTCCTGTTATCTGATTGCAACTGTTTCTGTCGGAATACTTGTATCATGTGGCTCTTGCATTTCGTAAATCTCTAGCAATAGTCGTTTCAAACATGATTTTTTGTCACATCTAACTTGCAGGTTATATGCCATACAGAACAATTATCATAGGTTGCTGGGTTATCGGATTAGCCTTACCTTCATGGTTAATACCATTCTTTGGGACAGAGTATAATAAAAAGTACTCGAAAATGTTTTGCGAAGTTAACTTAAAAACAGACGGTCAATGGCAGGTAAGATATCTTTCAATTTTGATTGATTCTAAAAGCTCCAATAATTTTACGTCGGCATACTCATCGTTTGTTTGTCCAAATTTACAAACATGCTTAAAATACCGTATCATTCAATATAAACGATGAAATGTACATTATGATAAAGTGTACTCAATGTGCAGCATGCATTTCAATTCCATATTCAGGCGTATGTTTGGAGCACACTTACTGGGGTTTTCTTTCTCCCTCTTGTTGCTATTTCCTTCTGCTACATTGGCATCTCCATTGTCATCTGGCAGCACTGGAAGGATGGACAGAGGCTAACAGAAGTAAAGGACAAGTCTCAAACACAAGGTTTCTATTTGTATAAAATGATAATGTTATGCTGTGTTTTTTAAAAGTACTCTTTCATAATCATATTTCTGTAATAGTTCTACTAAAAAGAACCTTCAATTAAAGTACCAAGCATCAAGTACCATGGTTTCTTAATACGGCTGAAATAGTGTACAAGTAAGCAATAGTATTTATGTTTACAGGGATGTTACAGAGTGCACGACCGAAAATGTCAGGGTTGCTTCCAAAAGCCAAAGTAAAGTCTATAAAAATGACCCTAATCGTTTGCTTTGGTGAGTATATTTCAATCAAACTAAACTTTCAAAAAGGCTGTCGTAGGATGTTTTCTCCCCGATCGGGTTGAAATTGGAAATGATCAATTGACCTATTTAACACTAAAACGAAATTAAAAGGGACGTAACTGAACCGGAACGAGCTAAAAATGTGCACATCTTTTCTAGTAAATAAAGCGTTACATAAGGTTTCAATGAATTCAAACCGGCTGATAAGTAGCCCCTGCGAGAATGAACATATATCACACCATATAAAAATTAATAGGGCCATAACTCAAAAAGCAACGAGCCGGAGCGCGCTGATTCTAGGCGAATATTTTCTTCATACTGAAGCTTCCCATATATTGCCCTCAAATAAAAGCCGGTGGATGATGAGAAAAAAACAACCCCAAACACGAAAAGTGGGACGGACGGACGGACGGAATGACATAAAGACAGACGGAAGGACAAACGGACGAAGAAGGTACTTTATGCTCGCCCGATTTATTCACTTAATACACTTAATCAGCATCAATAAGTTTGATACTTGAACTACTTCAATGTTGAATTAATCGTGCTGCATGTTATTTTATATTGAAGCTATACTTTCTGAAGATAAACACAAATATTAAAAAAGAGTAAGTTCAAGTGATCTGGTAACTTTGTTTTCAAATTCATTTCAGTATTCTTTGTTTGTTGGCTACCAGCGACAGTGATCTATCTACTTGACGTCCATCGAATAAACACACTAGACGCCACGGTTAAACGAATGTTACAGAGGCTGTATCCACTCAACAGTCTTGGTAACCCTCTCATCTTCATCATGTTCAATACGAAACTATTCACGTGGCGTAAAAACAACTCTCACGCGCGAGATTACGACAGCATGGCCACAGAGATGACGACAACCTGAGTTAGCGGAGATATTGCGTTGCATATTGACGTCATATAGGCGTCTGAGATACGCAGTTGTGTAATTTATTGAAAACACAACACCATAATAGGAGCATTCATTTGCCGGGTTAGTTTGTTAGAAATATTTCGCTTAGTTCCAAGATTATGTTTATAAAATGTGTCTTGAAAATCGGTCTGTAGAGCATAATGCTTATTTATTCACATATTTTCTGCGCATACATGTACATATGTTCGAAAGAGTTTAAATGTCTTATTTATTCCATGGAACTGATTTAGAACGTAAACAGGTAGTTGTGCATGCTGCACTATTACACGAATGCGAAACAGTGGCTCCAGCTCTATTAGTAGTTGTATATAAACAAAGCATATTTATATGGCACTGCATTCTCCGATTTCTCAAATAAACCCTCATAATTGTGATATTAGATAGAATAACGAGTCATTCTTACGTTTTATGATCATTTCCGTTCTTTTGCTCTAGCTCGGAAGTGTCATTGGCTCTTTTTTATATACAGCTCCTAAAAGAGCTGGAGCCACTGTTTCGCACTCGTGTATTAATTAGTGAATTGTTTATATCATGTTAAGGAGATGTCTTGTCTGTTATTTATTTTGCATATTAAAAGGAATTTATATTTAACCTTTGTTTTATCAATATGTATATTTGAGTACGGAATTGAGGTTACACAGAAGGGAAAGTGGTAGTATATAGTACATCGATAGTAGATATAGCTATAAAGAGATGTAAATTACAATTGAGTGTTTATTTTAAAGCAGTACATACGTCATTTCGACAGGCAATGAGAAAGTGACCATAGCGGGCCTTAGCCAAAGACATCTTGAGTAAGAGGCGGACGCATTTACCTCTACAATTCCTCAACATTTCAGCATTAATACTACACAAAGAGCTTATGACACCATAATATAGTTGGAAATCTAAAACAAGTTGTTCAAACGTTTATTTTTTTCATCATATTTGTATATTTCTTCGGAAATTCGTTACAATTTTGATGACAGTCATCTGTCAAAAGCTGGTCGAGTGAAATTTTGGCCATAAAATTTGCCTTAAAACCAAAAGTCAAGAACCTGTAAAGGTAGGTAAGAAGTAAGTGTTTATAGTTTTTATCAATACTAAAACGTAGATGTTGGAACAATAACATACAAAATATTCATTGTTTGATTTTTTTATAAATATTGACACATACTTTTTATTTCCAATCGTTTAGGTAAACATTTAATTATTTAAGCAGGACGTCAATGAATTTTATAAGGTTAGACTGTAATATACATTTTTTAAGATTAGATTAAGTGTGGCGTTTGTGTCCGCATATATAACGCTATCATATAAAGTCATAAACCACAACATGAAACAAGCAATAACGTTTTTGTGATTGAATACAACTGAGTCGAACTAAACGGACTCCAACCGATCAAGCTGCAGGAAATTCATCAATTTTGTCATCACCATCAGTATTGTTTTAACAGTCGAGGACATGCCCGGTAAAAATGTTACCAAGGGAAACTCATACAAAACAACACATCCACATAAAACACCGATAACAGATATGGTCTGCAACTAAATACATAATTACAGTGACAACCAACACTGTTTATCAATAAATTTAAAGTTACAGTCAAAGCTACGGCCTTGGAATAGTTTATTTAGTGAAACCCGCGTTGGTGATGAAACCAATATTCCAGTACAGAGACTAATCCAAACGATCATTAATGTACATACTCAATTGGAACTATAATTGTTAAATGTTAAAATAACTCCCGTTTTATTTCCAAAAAAACGACTTAACAAAAGTAAGTCTAGGGTTGTGATTTGAATCAATTTCTCCTCAATTCTGCAATGCCTTCAAAAGACTACATATTTTAAATATGTCATCATATTGTAGTTTTTTGTCTTATAAAAAAGGTAGTCTAAATGTGGAGATCAATGTCCTCCAAGGAGGACAACATTACACTTGTTTGCAAATATATTATGATTGTTTAAAGTTAGTTGATTGAAATGAATAAACTGAATAAGTAGGTCGAAAGGTTTTTAAAACAATCTTAAACATACTGCAATTTTCATCAAGAAGTTTCTACAAACCTAAGAACTTTAAACTTGCATTGATGGAAATAATAAAAAAAGTCTAGAACGTTCAGAAACAAATCTTGATAAAAACATTCTGAATGAATAACGTTGGAAATACACCTTACCGGGAAACTTGATCATTAAACAATGAAGTACTGAATGCCAAAACACAATAAAATGTTACAGCATAATTGTATTAATTACATTATAAAACATAAGTGCAAAATAAACTCTACAGCTGAAAAGATTTACCTCTATTTTATTTAAAACACTGTTACATGTCTGTGGGTTTGACATTATATGTAAAATCAAAAATGTATTTGGTATTTTGTATAGTTTAGCTGGACTTGTTTCATTTTAGACTTTATATATTTCCAAAATAAGTCGCATTGGCGTTTAAGCACAGACTAGTTTTAAACAATCTATGAACGATTCTACTCAAACATTGTGTTTGCAGCCCTGTTATTTAAAATCCTCCGATCCGGGTAAGAAATATCAGACTAATCTAAAAGTATGCACAATTTGATTACATATTATGTCAACACAATGGAATGGAAACAGTGTACTTACTATGGTATTCGGCATTAAAATTATTATTTCGTTGTAAAACATAGTTGCGCATGGCTATTACTACTTGACAGCATGCGATTTCCAAGTATATTGTTTCGTTGATATCATTGTTTTACTTCTGCGTGACAATCAAACCACATCATGTGTCGGGTTTAGAAATAATTGATGTACGTTTATTTCGTTTCTGGTTGGCTGCCAATGATTAGCATAATCAATGGTAGCAGTATGCACTTCAGGGTTTTATCTAAGATTCAAACTGATAGACATTCAAACGTTGCGATGCATACACAGAGACAATAAACAAATATTGGCATACGAGCGATTTGTCGAGAAAGGATTTTCGCACGAGTTGTATATTAGAGAATTAAGCGTACTTCAACCACATTACTGTCAATATGCAAAACAAATATCGTTAGCTACATCAGTACCAAGACATCTGAACAAGACTTAATCTATTTTGCGCCTTACACACTCAATTAAAATAACACACCCATCTGTATTGTATTAATGTTGTTCGTCGTAGGATAACTGAAAATCTAATAAGAAATTCAAAGGATAGTTTGACTGAGGTGGGGCGTATAATTTTTAAAGTGCTTAGAGAGTTCTTCTACTATTTGTCTGTTGTATTATATTCATACCTATACACACGTTCATATATACGTTTCACACTTAACATAACGAAAGAGAATTAACCTTTATTCTTTAAGCTAAAGTTAAGAAGCATCACACACTATAATGTTGCAGAGGTATTGATCTTTGATTGAAGATGAAGGAAGACGCTGGGTCACGATCGCAGCTTTTGGTGAGAGTAAAGGCTTCATTATGAGTATCGCATTTCAACCATACAGGAAGAACTCCAGACTAAAAGGCGAAATGTCCAGAATATTTGGACACCATACATACAGATAAAATATTTTTGACGGAAGTTCTTTATAACTGAAATGAAGCGTATAAGACATATCACTATTAGTTTATTTTAATGTCGCGAAAACGTATATGGACTTTATTTCTTTTTTCAATGTGTGCTATAGTATTTTGACGTAAAGACGACTAAGATTGGATGTATATATAAATGTTATAGGGGAAGCTATTTAGAACCTTAAATAAATATAAATGCGCAGAAGAGTGTGGAGGTAATGTAGCCGACGTCTTCCATACTTGCCTCGTCTATAAACGTTCCAAAGGAGATCAATTACAATGCCCTATTATGACTACAATATAGGTTTTTATGTAATAAGAGTATCGGTTAGGTGGTATTTGACTCCAAGATTATGCAAGGAAGAAAGAAATATAATATATTTTATTCTGTTGGGTCCTTAAATATATGGTCCAATCTATTGCTATATCTTTCTTTGTAACGTTTAATGATAAGGAGTATTAAAAATACCTTGGCCTAGCTGCTCATGCGGTTGTAAAGTCAAATGTAACCAGAAACTTAATGTGTACCTCCTGGCAGTTTTTATCTGGACAAGATGTTTTTTCACAAATAACTTCCAATGAGCTTTACAATGCGACAGAACACATGTTACCCACATGATGTGTGTGATGTGTGCACAAGTACACAGACTTATCAAATGAAGCTATAAAATGTTTGTGTGGAGATGAAACAAACATGTTAAAATGATTGATCAAATTGCTCTTTCCTCTTTTTACCGAAACTAAAAATGTTAGCTTTTCCACACGTTTACCTAGTTCATATCATTTTGCGCTTGCTTATGAAGTATTGAACGTTTTGGGAGAAAATAAGACGTGGAATCCTTTGAAAGTTTCCGAAACACCCCATGGAGTTTCTGCTAAAATTATGTCGTCAGAACCAAGTAGGATGGGCATCATTTTAACAAAAAACGTAATTAAATATATATCTAATAATGCAATGATTTTAATGGATTTAAAAAGGATGACATGGCTGCCTTTTTTCTATTCCTTATTGTCAAAGTTAACATAATTACAATGTCTATTTTATTTACCTATGAACGAAACATCAATTCCTTATTTTCCTGTGGTTAAGATTCTTTAAAACTTCACATGCCAAGTATCCCATTATTAAACCTATTAAAAACAATAAAGATCAATGTCATTCAAACACTACAGATAATTCATTTCCCAAGCTTTCATACTACACATATAACAAAATATCGTTTACAGCAAATGTTTACTTTAGTACAAAGTATTGCATGGAAGCGTATCCGAATTCAGCAACAACCTTAAGGCGACTATGAAGTAGAAAACAAAAAAAAATAGAATATGAACCAATCATTAACTTCAAACATCGACTGCAAATGAATGAATCGATTCGGACGAGTGTGATGACTCCTCCAAGGTACGATTTAATCATAAACTGACATTTTGAAGTCAGTAGTAGACGCTCGTTTTTTGTAAATTTGTCCTGCAGAGTTGTTTAAGTGTTTCACTTGTCAAAAACTAAATTCATTCATTCAACAAGTGCTGTAAACTATCACGTCTTTCAATAGTATAAACAATCAATTCATGAATAAAATCCTTTGATTTATTTTTGCACTTCGCTCACTTCATTACGAAAACACCCGTACTCGTTCTTTTGCAAAAGATAAAAGGCAACAATTGTTCATAATAAGGTTTTAGCCATTTACAGACATAGGGTTGTTTAAATAACATGACAATCAAAAATTATTATGACATATCTGTTCTTTAATCATTATATAAAAAAAAAGAATCATGTGACATCCTAATACAAGCTTAACCTTTTTTAGTCCCTTTTTATTGTAACATGTCTTTGTTCTGGCGTGCTACATTACTGAACATATATCAATAAAATCTGTAATGCAAATCTCTGTGAAATCATTGAAATCGCACAAAACACTATACATGGATCCCATTTGTTCCATAAGAAGCTTTACAATTTCTAAAATACCGTGTAATAATCCACAGAAAAGGCATGCATTCAAACAATTACTTTATTAAATTCATCTTATGTTGCATGAAACGTTACCATTGTAATTATCTGCTACAACATCACACACGACAGGAGCATGCCAAGTAGCCAAACGTCTGCTATGATAGTTATTAAATGTAAAGAAGTGACAAACGCCAAATGTCAACGCTGTACCTTGTTGCAAAATATATTCAAATGTTCAGCAACAATACGCATACATTGTAAACTGGAATCGTGATTAAAGACTTCAGCTGTCTATTTTGACTTCCCTTTTAGGTTGATGTTTTATTCTTCTTCTCGAAAGTTGTAAATCACCGACTCTAAGTAGTAAATTATACAATATTAATGTCTTTAAACATACGATAACACAATGCCGGCAAAATCAGCTGCATTTACCGAATTTTAAGACTGAAAAAAATGAATATTTTACATTTATTGCGTCGTTCCAAACTCACTCAGTTAACAATGAAGCAAAACATTTAAACATAATTGGAAAAAAAATATTTCAATTATAAATACACGTGACATATACAAACCATATTTACACACAATATAGGTTGATGCCAAAACATCAATTTTAATTTGACTCATTTGACCTTTTTGATGAAAGAAAACAACAGCATATGATTTGTGTACAGATGAAAAAATACTAGCCTTTATATATGGTGTTGTTTTTTCAATTAAAAGTTACTTGGCCACAAATTATCCAGTTAAAACAGCGCCAAAATATTGCTAATATTTCTTTTTTATATGTATACAAATCATAGGCCTTATTGTTTTCAAATGAGATAACCACATTAGTGCATGAACCAGTGTTTTTTATTATTAATAAAGTGAAATGAGGTTAACATGATTAACAGGCATTAAAATTTAAAATCTGTTCTTCAATTTTCATTGAGTGCTTTTAAGAAAAAATGTTTTTGAAGTAAATACTTGATGGCGTACAGGTAGAAACTAATTATCTCATACTTGGCAGGTGAGGTTGTAAACCATAGTGTTCTCATCCTTAATTTGATTAACGCAACCTATTAAACAAAGCAAATATGACCGTAACTAAAACAATAAAAGAAATGAAATTGCCTATTTCTTCGAACCTATTCCATGCGGATGGAATGTAATGATGAAGACATACTTTACTGAATTACACATGCACTTTAGGTAGCACATTTAATGTATTACCACAAGCGAAAAACAAATGCACACTTTCTGGATAATTCTTGAAATTTGGAACAAATTAATACAAATGAATTGCTTAAAGATGCACTCTTACTCCCAAATAAGATTTACCACATTTAATGATATTGTTTTGATATTCTAAAAAGGATGAATAAATGTCGAAAACAATGGTTCTTATGAATGAAACCAACTTTTATTTGAAAGAAATTAGCATAAAACATGGTATTTCTACTTTATGAGACTGAAGTAGATCACAGTAATTCTTTTAGCATTCACCAATCGTTAATACTTTTGCGCTTTCTGCTATTAAATTCACGGTTACAATCTCCTTATAAATAAGTAATTGATATTTTCCATGAATGCATTATTTAGAAAGCAGTTAAATGTTTATCAGTCAAAATTGATGTTTGTTATACATGTGTATGTATTGATTTTGAATAAGAATGTCACTTTAAATTTCTGTTTAAAAGGAACTTTAAATTGTCATAGTTTTAGTTGAAATGTGCTCGAACATGTCAGGATCCTTCTTCAGATATATAATTAGATCTAGAGGCATGCGTTACATTGGTGTACTGCTGAAAGGGTTATTCATCAGCTGGAAAAAGGTATTAATATAATGTTAGCAGGATTTTGGCATCTCAGACCATTGTTCTTCTATTTTAGTAAATGATCGGGACATGCTTTCTCTATTACGCGCATTTTAATAGCTCCGTTTAAGCCGGCGGTGAATTATGTTATTTTGAGATGAATTCTGAAGCATTTTGGTTTCCAATTATAAAAAAATGAAATATGATTCTTCAAAACGGAAATGTTGATATAATTTGGTAAAAACACAACTGTATACGAGTGCCTTGGCAAGTATAATTAAACGTAATTCAATAAGACTTTGTTAAAAAAAACTGTGAAACAAATAAGTGCAAAAATATATATTTTAACACAAAATTAGTTTAAAATGGTTAAAATAAACGTGTTATAATTCACGTTAATTGAATTATTTGTGATTCAAAAAAAAAAAAAAAATATATGTTTAGGTAAAATCATCACATTTCCACACAAAGTTTACAAACAAATGTTTTCTAAAACCATTTGCTGATTTGTTCTGCGTATTTGTTGCAATTACTACAATACTGATAATGAAAAGACCAACTATGGAAACACGCCTTCCACAATAGACTGTTACTAATTCAGAAACAATCATTCTAGAACGTTGCAGAAAAACACACAATACTATGACGTTCATATTGAATTAACCATGACAAATTTTATTTTGAAGAACTTTGTCAATCATACTGCACCCGTTTAAAATTCCTGTCGGTCTTGTAAGAGTCGTCGTGGTCTTCGTTACACTTTCATTTCCGATCAAAAATTTGTGAATAGCTTGCTGAAGAGTCATCAAAATCTGTGTACGAACATAAGCCAAGGTAAGTAGGTATTTTTGATTTGTGGGTGAATATGTTAACTGTTTAGGTCGTGGAGACTTTTATAAGAACAAAATGGGATGTTGAATTACTTGTGACTGAATACTCCATATACTGTGTATGCACATCGGCCATTGTCAGTATGACCCCTATAAAATTGGGATCATTAGGATAAGCGTCAAGATTGTGGTGACCCTTAACCCCTGATATATTTTATAGCGAAGTGGTTAACGCACTCGATTCTCACCTAGGCGACCCGGGCTTGATTCTGGGCCGGGGCGCATGTGAGTTTGGTTTGTAGTCACCAAGCGTGTCCCCTACAATACAAGACCACACTCTCGCGGAAAAACGTGCCATTGAGAGTGTTTCTATAAAGTTGTAATCCAATTTAGTATAATTCTGCATACACAATAGGTCAGGTGACCCAATTCACATTGAAACTGGTATGCAATTGGGTTCAACAATGATTGGCTTTCCCGATAGGCGACACAGATTTCGCCGTATTCTAGTATATTCATTCTGAGTTCAGTAGCCTACTATTTAACCAAACACTTATTTAAAAACAAATGAGTCAAGACCAAAAGAAAACACACGACAAAAGGTAACAAGACAAAACACATTAAACACTTGTTTAATATTGAGGTTACCGCATTGAATATTAACTACATTTGAAACTAGTGTTTGTTTTCATTCATATATGCGACAAAATATTAAAAAAACGCAGGGCCTTCCCCTTAAAACATATTCAGACCAATGATGGAATGGTGTGCAAAGCGAGGGTTAATCCTAATGCGTTAATATATTTGAGGCTTATTATCATGTTCGTCTGTCGCCGTTGTTACCACTCTTCTAGCCGAAAAATGTGTCACCGTCGACGTTGTAACTGCTTGCGTCGCCAAAAGTCAAGAGTCCGCTTTCATGGCTATTGCCCCATCGCCGTAAAATATTGTGTTTGTCGACTATGAAACCGTAATAAACCTCCCCCGTCAAGCAATAACACTAAAAGTAAGGAAAGGAATACGTTGTTATATTAAATTTCGAAAGCTAAAATAATTGACAGAATATTTGTTGTGATAGTTCTGTATCGACCCCCTATAGCGGAATTAACACATACTTATTTTTGGTACAAATACATTTCGTTATAACGGAATAATAATTCGTGAATACAATCAAATATTGTCGTAATGTGTCTTTCTCATAACGGACTTACAATTGGCTATTATGGAATGATATTTCGCAGGAATGGTAAACAAAAACATATTTCGTAATCTCGATATTATATAATAATATTTCGTTTAAACGGAAAATAATCCGTTATACCAACATGTTGATATATGATGGGAATAATTATTTTAAGATGCTACTGGCCTATACGCGTTTGGCTAAGAGTTTCTTAAAAGAAGAAAAATCGATTTGACCTGAGTTATTGCCCTTTGTTTATTTTTCATTTAAAATTGTCTACAGACTTTCATGAAGAGATTCTTTTAGGAAGAGGTATTGCCCTTTCTAAATTTTACGCATTTCTTATGTTCCTGAGAAACTATCCTTACCATTGATTGGCTTTCGTTACAAAAAATGCCCCCATAAGGATATAGCTGTCTGTGACCGCTCTTGTTCTATTTAAGTCAAAGTAACTTGACCATTAACCTATTATCCTCAAAAGCAATTCCATGGTAGCCCTTCAAATAATCTATATTATCAATATCCATTGGTTTTAACTAAAGTTATTGGGCGTAAATATTGTTATATTTGTAGTAACAGTGACCTTTGACCCCCGACCCCCTCGAAAGCAACCTAAGCTAGCTCTTTACATAAGCTAGGTTTATTCACATTCAATCAATGATAACTAAAATTATTGGTTGGAAACCATTATTCTGTTTAAGTAACCTTGACCTTGACCCAATCCTCCTCAAAATCACTCTCAAGGTAGCACTCCATATTAGCTACTTACACAGCAATATTAATAACTATACATCAAAGTATTTGGGTGGAACCATGTTTCTATTTTTAGAAACAGTGAATTTGACCTAAAACCACCCATTCGAAAGCGATCCCAAAGCTGGCTCTTCCAATAAGCCACCTACATTTAAAGGCTCATCACTATCCGTCAATGTTTTCCTAAGTGATTGGGTGGAAACCAATGTTTAACGAAAGCCCGGTAGACCGTCTGCTCGTCCGCCTAGTCACCCACCCAACTGCATCCTCATTCTGATAAAAACAAGAAACGCCGTAATGCGAAACAAGATTTTGAATAATTGAAAGAAAAACATTAGCGGTCAAGATCAATGAATACATTATGTCTTGTGTCTTTATATGCATTTAAGTGCATAGTCTATAAAGAGTTTTAAATTTCTGCATCGTAAAGAAAACAATGTATTCAGTAGTGTCGGCTTGCAAAAAGTTTAACCATTGCAATATACAAAAATGTTTATATCTCGTATTTTATCAAAATAAGGCCACAACAAATTGATCATTTGTTCGTCGGATTTGCCGCACCTAAAATTCGAAAAACGAAAAAAAAAACACTTTTCTTTTGCACCGGCACATACTTTTTGGCCACGCATATTATTTTTTTGTTTACTTCTGAATTTCCTCTACTTTCTGAAATTCTTTTACATAGAATTTAAACTTGCAACGTCGACTTCGCCTTTTTTGAAGGTATTTCTATGCTTTTCATTCTTTGCGAGCAAAATTTCCTCGTGTCAGGACAAAATCAGGTCCGGGTGACGCGAAACAGCCGATATTTGTTGACAGTCTTTTTTGTCGGGGATATTTTTCAGGTCGCACCGTTGTTATTTATTTCCGGTATTATTCATGTTACTTTCAGTTATCGTAATGTAAAATACACGTTTTAAATGAAAATCAGTGTCATAGTCAATGGATTATAGTCTTCAGTAAACAACAACAGTTTCACAGCGCCGAAGGCAATAATTATGTATGTGTGTTTTAGTAATTCATTGTTTTGTACTCAAAATTTAGTGTTAAATAATAACTTAATCGGATTTTGAGTGCAAAACTTATATTAAAATACACGGACACACGACTTACAACAATTGAACATGCTTTTGTGAGTAATTTTTAAATTCTAAAATGCATTTCTCAGTTTTCATATACTCATAATTGTTATAAACAGATAAAAATAGTAGGACTTGTCAATGTTTCAAAATATTCCCCTATCCCCCCATCCAGTGTCCGGGGGTATACCAGGGTAAGCCGGGTGAATGTGGTGGATCTACCAGGGGTTGGCTGGACTGAAAGTCCAGTAAAGTGGCCTGTGATCAAAGTGGCCTGTTTCTTATGGGCATTAAAGCTATGGAGGCCGTCATGATATCCTTTTTTAAGGCAAAGGCGAGGTTTTGAGAGGAAAACGTCTTCATTCCACCACCTGCTCTTATATAATGACCGGTGCAGCATTTGCAGATTTGTTTTTGTGCTGCTTTAATTATGATGTCCCGCAATTTAATCCACAATGTCATTTTTTTTAATTGTTCTCTGAGTTATTTACATTTTCGATCTTCCGCAATGTCAAAGTCACTACAACCTTATCATGTGCTTTAAGAGGTTCAAATTTAGACCTGACCCAATATTTGGAAATGCTCAAATGTTGAATTACTCTGGCAAGTCTAAAATGTTTTTTGTGATAGTAAGTTACAGAATTAATACAAAAACTTTGGTCTTCGAATAACTGCACGTTAACTATGAGGAATGTTGTCTTTACAATATATCCACGTTTAAATTGAACTTAATAGTTAAGCACTGGATCTTATTGCCATTTGTTAAATATTGAGACAGATTTTCATGTGATACAATCAAAACCTTTTCATTTATAACTGAGAGCCTATGTTTGCAAATAAAAAGCATTTCTTGACATAATTGTATGATAAATTTGGTAAGAAATAAACGTTTTTATTTATATTATTTTTTTAATTTTTCGCTTTGCGCTCGCCTCTGAAATACCTTAAATATAAAAAAAGTATTTTTTTTTCGCTCGCTCGCTCCTACTTTTGTTTTGCAAAACCTGTAGAACAAATGATCAATTTGTTGTGTCCTAAAGAGAAAGGCTGCTGCTTTCATAAACCATACAAGCAATTAATTGGCTATAATGTATAATTGCCCATATTTCATCGCATTGCGGCCACTTTAGTTGTTTAAGATAACAATAAATATAAAGTCTTGATAACGATAATGGGAGTATAGTGAGCTTTTTTACAAGTTTACATATTTTATGTTTCAAATTAGACAATATGGTCAAGAAATGTTATCTTTGAAAACTAAAACAATTATGCAACTTATTCATGTTCCGCCAAAGACTGTCTCAATAAAAGTTTATAGCACACACTATATGATAATAGTTTGCTATTATCAATATGATATTAAACATTTTTGTTTCCAGACGAAAAACGAAGATATGGTAAATAAATACGACATAAAGGTTTTATGATTATATGATTAATTTCCGTTGTCTGATATATAAAATGGTTTTGTTGGGCTTGGCTTATGGACCAGACGTATTAAATATACCCATTTTTCATAACTTAACTTCGTATTTTCTATGGACTATGTTCATTTCACCATTGATAGAGCAGCGGTTTAGTGTTTTAGTTATTTGGCAGCTTGTTGTTGCGTTTTGCTTTCGACCGTTTTGCAAATAAAGGCATGCATTGCAAATCGTTTGCTTTAGAGGCAGAGATTACAATTCCGAAATTTATTCAGGCTGGAAAATATACGTTCGAAAGATTTTTAGATTGCGCAGTTTGTGCTGTAAAATAAATTAATTAAATTTGTTAATTATTTCTCAATATGCGTGAAAACATCAAAACCAGTGAAATTGATATTGCACTGTTCCTTCTTTTCCCTATACTTCTGGATGTTTTAGATTGTTCGTTTGTGTATAGACGGGGCAAATCGGTGTTTTAATGGAAATCATTTACGATCACTACTACCTAAAACGTTACGCTTTCATTGTTTCTGAGAAATTCAGTTTGTTATTGACATTTTAAAACATAATATTTACACCTCAACTTCTATTCCTACTACGAACTGCCTTTCGGCTATTGCTGTTATCATCCGATGAACGCAACATCTTCGGATATGTTCGGATAGCAATTCATCGAATAACAATATACGTGAAAAACAAATTTGATCTTGTTATTGTTTGTAATGTGTCAGCAGGTCCCGTAAAAGTAAATCAACATTTTAGAAAATGTTAATTTATGATATGTTAAATGTATTGTTGCCATATTGTTTTTAATTTTACGTTTTAAAGAGATTTCAAGTGTTTGATATTTTCCCGCTTTATTGTGACGGCATTTGATGAAATGTTTCCGATTACCGTCGGGTCGTTCTATTTACAGAATGGGTGAGAAAGAATTACTGTAAGGTTTTCTTAACGTTTGTTGATAGGTATGTGGTGTTTATCGTGCTTTTTTCACAAATAGGAGATTGATGGCCCTCATAAATATCTCATCGTACCGTTGTAAATAATTAGTCTTTTGCATGTCTTGACAAACGTATTTCAAGTAACTTGTGTTGATAGATTGTTTCATTATGTCACATATAGCAGATGCATGAAACATCAAGGTATCCTCCTAATGATATTTTCACTTAAAGCAATATTGCTCTACAGAATAAAAATTCAACGCGCTTGCAAATTAAGTTGTTATGCTCAGGTCCAACGTTACTAAATGGGCTTATGACTAGGATCTAATATTCTAAACTAATTATATGAAAAGCAAATATAACATATGTACTATATCAAGGTAATTGAAGAATTGAAATTTTAACTCAAACAATTAAAGAAGAATAAGCACATTCAGCTGAAATACGTTCTTACCTAAATATGTCTGTATCCTACAATTACAGAACAAGCCGTTGTAAAACGATACTTTAGACGATACACTTTTTTTCAGTAGGTTTTCATGTTTGGATGCTCTTGCTTTTTGAACAATTATTTATCTTCTATAAGTATACAATGAAAGTTTCAGGGACATGCCATTTAAGGACTTTTTAAAATGTAAATAGTGTTTCTTTCATTTTTTTAACGCTAAACTCTTGTTATACTCATTTGTTTTAATAGCGTTTTCTCGGCGTTGCAGTTTTTGAAACATTTATAAGATAAAGCCCCTTTATTGACACAATTGTTATTAATGTTAATTTAAGTTTAATATACAAGATGTAAAACGGTTTTTTAAGTTTATAATGCATTTATTCATGTCGGATAGTAATTATAAGAAAATAGAAAGAATATAGAGAAAACTAAATGGAAAGCTAATTCGTTTTAGGACAATAATGGTCTGCCCGGTTTCAGGAATGTACATGTACGAACACTCTCGGGTAAATCTAGGTCAACGCGATCGTCACACTTGGAATGACAATTACACTACAATAAAAATCTAAACATGTTTATACTTATATATCACAATAATACTTTGTGAGGTCTAAAAACCATTTGTGGGAGGAATATAAAGGATCAGAAGGTCACGTTACAAACACAAAACGGTTCTACCAAATTGACCATAAATTCACATGCATTATAGCACAATCCGAAAAAAACAACAAAGATTCGTTCAAACTACATTAATTTCTAATGGACAAAGCTTGATTGCTTCTATATCGGTAACGCTTGTTTGAACAGTATCGTTTTCAACATCAATAGAAGTTTAAGTGCATTCTTAATGCTTTACATGCATGTATAATTATTGAGATTCCTGATCAGTTGAGAAACACTAAAGCTATTCCGACCGTATGTGCATACCGTAGGAAAAAAACAATGACCGGTTTAATCTGCAGAGTATTTAAATGTCAGCCTAACCTTGTTTGAGGCATTTTGCATTGCATTGCAATTCTCAGAAGTCAGAACTGCACCTTTAATCTTGTTTTAAATCTGCTCTATGTTAAGATAACAGATTATTATTGTTTTCAATTACTTGTTGATAGTCTCATCTGTTGCTAGATCATTTATAGTATATTTTTAATAGAAGCATTTTTCCTTGATATACAATTTTCAGTTTAGATAATTATTAATGAACTGAATAAATTCTCTACCGAGAACATATGACAAGATTATAATTTACTTGTTAATTTCTTACATATTGCAATGTAGAAATTTAAACGGTATAAGGGTTTTCCCTAAGAAAATTCATCTAATTGTAGTTATGCACCGTTCACATTTCAACGAATCCATCTTAAAATACCGGCTATTAGCAAAATTCTTATTAAACATGCTCTTTTAAAGACATTTTATGTAAACATTTTCATGAAAATATCAATACTGAGAAAGAGGGATCCGCCGGAAGTTCGCTGTATATTTAATATCTATGAGCGTCTATTTTGACAATGGTGTTCTTACGTACCGTTGCAATGCACATTCATTAGCATTGTGTCACCTTCTTTTATACATCATGTTACAAGATTTCACATCGTATGGTGCTTTTCTACCCCAAAGTAGTCAATTAATGTCATCTGATGTATGGCTTCACATTGTGATCGCTATTTTAACAAATGAATTAAAACTTTACTAATGTCTTGTGTTTTCTGTTAAAGTCTCTATTATCATCAGTAACGATATTCAAGTCTAAATAATTTTAAGTTTACTGTAACAGTAAATGATTCATGACTTTCTTATATTATTTTGTGTCTAGACATCGGCATTTTAAAAGAAATATTGTTCACCTTACCAGAAATTAATTATCCTTTTGGTAGTCTTATGACACTAGTTACAGTGTCTGTTATTGTTTGTTTGTAATTAAAGTCATTTTTCAATATAATATAGCTATTGTTGGCTGGTTTTATTAAACTATGGTAACATATCAACATATTTTCCATAATTATATATTCGACGTTGCTAAGACCGAATATCACGCATTAATTTCTAGATGTTCACGACACATAATCTTTTAAACGGGCGAATTACTTAAACATCATTGATTTCAATTACCAATAAAATTATTAGTTCCGAAATAGACATTAGAAATATCGCTTCAAAAACTATCGTACGATAAGTGCGTTGATAATAAATGCCCCCTAACTTTACGAGGAAGTTTTTCTTATTTATAAAAGATAGAAATGCTTACGTGGAATATTACAAATATAAAATATTTAGTACCAGTGTCCTTCGAAACAGCCGAGGGGGAGTCAAAAGATTTTCGTTTCGGAAAAGGGGTGCGTGTGGTCCGTACTTTACAAAAAAAACTCTCAAAACTGCACCAAGAAATACTAACTATTAACTGTTACAAGAGTGTACTAATGTATTGGGAATCAAAACTAACGAGAGACGCCTAGCACTTCCAGTAGGTTAAGCAATTACCTTTAAATCATAAACCAGTTAGTTTCAAAACACTAAAAAGTAACATACGCTAGAAAGATTAAATACCTAAACAATAAGGTCCGATATTGAGTATTAAACATACATTAGTAAGCAATCCAGATGCATGTAGATAAAATATACACGGCGCGCAAGGCTGGTCATTGATCATAAGCACAGGTCAAACTCCTTTTTAAATGTTTTCATTATTTCAAAGTCTTTGAACGTGCTTCATGTATAAGTATTGTTTGCAAAAATATGCATCAAACTTTCGAGAAGGATATCTCAATATGTTCTTTTCTTGACATTCTAACGTCAATCGACATTAAAGATATCTAAGAAATGATTATATCACGCACGTTTGTATGAAAGGTTTACTGCTTGCATCTTCGATAGTTCAAAATTATGGAACATAAAAAACCAAAGCTTTATAATGTACGCATTCTTGCAGAGAGGTTTTATGGAGCGTAATTTGTATTTGCCATGTAAAGCTCATCGTTATTAACACTTAGCAAATATTCACATAAATGAAGAAAAAGTTGAATACTTTTACAGAGATAGACAAATGTCGTCATCCGGTATCAGTTGTATAGAATAAACACAACATGTATTTGATAACGAAGAACAATGGATATCCACAGTCAAGTATACCTCCTCACTAACGTGTATAATATAATGTCACGTTGACCGTTGTATAACCGAATATCATACAAAAAGACTTACGTCGTAGCACTCTTCGTGGCGTGTTCATAAATTTGAATTACCTGAACTGTTAACTGCTGTTTATGTACAGTTGACCTCTGTCTATTCTCGACATATAATTAATCGCCATCGGTATATTTTCCGTCGTTACTTATCATATTATGTTTCCCTATATTATATACCGTTTATTCCTCCTTTTCTGAAGAATATTACATACAATAGATTCACATCATACTGTGAAATTCCAACATACTAATAAATACTTATATACAATTTTCTGACATACCTCCTAACCATGTGACAAATAAACTAGGATTTATTTTTGCAGGGCAATTTTCATAGTTTGAATTAATATTCTCTATGTGTAGACCTTTAAGTAAACTTATAAAGGATGATGCCATTCAAAGACCCAACTTGAGCAGATATGACAAAGATATAAATCACGTAGTGATTGTATCTACGTCATAGATAAAATAAATAACTATATTTTAATTTCAAATATTTAGTCAACATTATATCGACTTTGCACGAAAATTAAACACACGACGGATACCAGGCCAGGAGCTGAATTTAATAAGCAACTTAGATTGACCTTAAATTTAAAATTATAAACTAAGTGTTTTGATTGGCATGTACATTTAGCTAATCATTGTCTCTGCTATAAAATATGTTGAAAAATTATTTCTGATTGGTAAACTCGTCTATAACATTTTGTTGAACGAAGCTGTCAAAACAGTGGAACCGAGTATTTTCCATCTAAGAACTACAAATTAACCATTCATGGTTCTGTAATGAAAACTCTGCATGATATTTTGGAAAAAAGACTGTGACAAACGTAAATTACAATATCAAAATGTTTTAGAAATAAAGTAGAACGGGCGAATTGTTTAACCTATTGAAACAAATTCTAAGAGAAATGCATGTTTTTTTTGTATGTTTTTTTGTCAGCGGGTATAGTTGTTTGCCAAATTGTCCATCGTTATCACATGTAATGAATCAGCATAAACGTGGGTCGTTTGATAATACAAACTTATATTACAAACATGTTACAAAAAACATATTCAAACAAACCTTATCCAACCTAATTGATGACCAATATGCCACTTTATCATTTGAGCACTTTGCGTTATTTCCATGATTAGTTCTAAAACGGGAGAGAGCAATATCTCTGTATGGTAATACAATCATAAGCATTCAACCAATTAGGTAAATCAAAACAACTCATTTGTAATTTTCTAGCGGGCATAAACTAATTCTGAAAAACAGACGAGCGATAGAAATGTTTCACTTGAGAGTCGTTTGCAATAGATAATGTTCTCGTTGATTTTGCCAAATTATTAAATATAAAATATGTTCCAAATTAAGTTCGATTTCGATAATTACATAAGACACGTTGTTGATGACTAACGCATGACTCGTGCAATCATTGCACATGCATTCACAAATCAAATGTACTTCTAGAGGTTGGTAGTAGTTATCTTATACAAAATCATCAAGTTACAAATATTATTTTGTAAACATATAATGTTGCTAATATGTCATCCGTGTTTAAATCGTGTATACATATTGTACTATCAGATTGTTTTTAAGAGAAATAAAAAACCGATTACAAAATGATTCGTTCCAACTAAAATCGTGTCATCATTAAAATTTAGTGGGGAAAGATTGATTGCTTACTATGAGAATATATCCTGCATTTTCATTGTTTTCTAAGAGTTCAGTTATGTATCATTAATGAGACATTTCGATATATCAAGAACACCTTATCCTATATACATATATGTAAACACATTGGCTTCAACCAGAACATTTCTAAAAAATAAATAGAAACATGCATCGTTAAAAGATTACAAACTAAACGTAATATATATTTAGCAACCCAAACTTTTTATATATTATGAGTTTTGCAACCCCTCGTTGATGAAACAAGTTCAACGCCCTCGCGCCGGCTTAAGCATTTTAGACACAAAACACATAAAAAACTACTCAATTCAACGATTTATGATAAGGGAAAATAATAACAACAGCATGAATGTTATTTACCCTCGCTTTTAATAGGTATATATGTCGGGTTTAATTCATAAGTTTTGTTCAATTTCTATTCGTTTCATTTTTGTTCTCTCTAAACTCACACATGTTTCATGTTTTCTACTGCATAAATGTTCCAACAACCTACGTTTTACTTTTTAGTTTTTTACTACCAAAGCGTATGTAAAAGGTAAACGACATTTAAGGTGTCATACGAAATTTCATCAAAAGGTGATAAAGACTCCGACAACACGACTCTTGTTTTTTTCATGTTTTTTTTTTCTGAATAAAAACAAAAATTACTACAGAAGGAAAGACACGAGGTGTAATTTTGACCGCTATTGTACTTAACTGTTGGTATTAATAAATATTCCAACAGTTTTACTTTAGGGACTATTTACTTTTTACTACCAACGCCTATGGAAGAGGTCAACGACATTTTAGGTGCCACTCGACACTTTTTTTTCATGTCCTTTTTTTCTAGATAGAAGAGTAGGAAAGAAAAAGGCGTTAATATTTGACCGCTATTGTACTTAACTTTTGATATTAAAAACTATTCCAACAGTTTTAATATAAAGACTTTTTATTCGGATACGAAAACACTGGACATGACATCAAATTGCTTAAATATTGCACCTACAAATGTCCAACCCTTAAAGCAATTACAAAGATATTAGCACACAAATTTAAATGATAAAGAATATTGTTTACACGCAAAAAGGAATCCTCTTCACACAAATTAAAACAACACTTAAAACAAATTATCATACATGTATATGTACTTTCGTAGTATACGCACTAACTTTTCAGCGAAAATGATAATATCATAACCAAGGGATGCTCGTTTCTTTATACTATACTATACTATATACTTTATATTACTTATGAAATTTCCATGTTATAAAAGCTTTGTTGAAGTTTCATCTTCAGTGTATATTTTCGGTGTATATTGCAACAAACAGCACTCTTTAGGACACTATGAAGATATCAACGGCAAAAGATGTTGCCCATGCGATATTGGCGATGTCATCCTACGAGATTACCAATGTAATGGTGTCATAGTTACCGTGCCTTATGTGCGACCATGAGCACCAATTGTCAGAAGTCTAAAATCTCTTCAATAAAACCGCTTTATGAACTCCTGTTTACATTTTCTTTGTCTAGAATACATTTTGTTTATTCTGCTTTCTCTCAGAGTTTATTTGTTTTTGTTTGTGTGTACTTTGTGTTTGTCCATACCTTAGTTGCTATTGATAGTGTTGATACTCAGATTGTTATCATTTCCTTTTTTGTTTGTCCTTATAGTTTCAATCGCACCATTCTCGCTATAGTGTGTGACATAATGGAACTGAGAAACTGCAACACAGGTGTATCATGAGTGGTGGGTTTTTAATCTGATTAGTCTTCATAAATACAATTCAAAAATAACTGTTATCATTTTATTGGAAATTTCCGTTCTAGTTGTTGCTACATTTGTTATTCCCGCTTCTATTTAATGAAAATAACTTATTTCATCACATTTAGCTTGTCTCTCTAGCAAGCTTCTTCTACCATATTCTAAGTTGGGCTCTTAATATGGCGTCCATCATATCGTCACTAACGATATTCATATCTTTATAATGTTTAACAAAATGAAATTATTTCAAACTTAATTAAAGACCCTGAACCCTTACACACGGCCATAATTTCTTTCCACTGAACAAACTTGTTCTGCCCGGTTAATTTTATTAAACGTTTTGTGAATTCCTTTTCGATAGTTTCCTGTACTGGCAAGACGCGTGTTAAAATATCTAGTTTAATACAGTTACGGTTTTAAGTGTGAAAATGACATTAGCACACAACTTAACCTTAAGATTGTGTAGAAAAATAAAATGCTTTTCATTAACATAGACTAGATAATGGCAGATTTTATGTACGTAAACATTTAACAATTTAAAAAAAAATATTGCAATTTTAATATAAAGTATCCAGCGTCTTGTCTTGCGATTTCTGTGAAAGTCAATATATCATAAAATCAAAAAGAATAATTGTTTTTATGAGAATAAGTTTTATCCGTCGCGGTCTGATGAAGAAGAAAGTTTATTCAAAAGCAGCATACAACACACTACATATTTGAAATAGGCCAATATGACCCTTGATCAAATTGCTTGTATATTAATATTTAATTACGAGCAAATGGCCCATGATCGAAATTAAGAAAAATAAATAAAATCAATTAAATTCTTAAACAAATGGACAAATCATAAGACAACAACTGTATTCAGCAAACCAATTTAGGTCTCCCTTAATTGGTCTGGATTAGGGTATGTGTCTTTCTTATTTCAAAAGCATAAAAGATAAATACAGCTAATTTCCTCACAACATTTGCGTTATTGGATTTTAACAACTGAATAGTATTGAACATACTTGGTCTTTCTCTAAAGTAACGCTTGATATATTTACATCGTATATCATTATACAATATGCGTTCAAATAAGAAGTGGTATTCGTCTTCTAACTTATTACATGTAGCGCATAACCGTTCTGCTCTTGGCACGTTTCTCCATCGACCAGTCTCAATACCGAGCCGGTGTGCAGACGAACGTAATTTTGTAAGTGCTATTCTATACTTCTGAATATTGACAAATACTTTTTAAAAAGTTGATCTAGTTGTTTTTTTCTAATCTGCTATACCAAGTTTAAATAAAAGTATCCTTAACTCGACCCATAAATATGCTAAGAAATTTATTATTGTTACCAACACCCTGTGCAATCCAAACGTCTTGAAAACCGAATGTGCATAACATGTTTTTCACCATAATCGCCAAATTGTTTTTTCCAGGATCATTTTCAATTTCAATTAACATGCTTTTATATACAATACTTATGCATTTTCGTTCACTACAGTGTAGTATCTTAAACCAATATTTCAATATAACTGTTAATCTCATCGAATAAAAATCAATCCTGCCTAGGTCGCCATATATAAAATCGTTTGTGTAGAAGTTTTAACACCAAGTAAATGCTTGCAAAACATAGTATGTATTCTTTTTATGTTGTTTGCACGGGAAAATCCCCAAACTTCACTTCCATGGAATAAAATAGGCTTAACTAGTTTATCAAATAAATCTAAAACATGTTCAGTCGATATGTTAACAAAGCCTTGAAGGTATTTCTTTATTTTAAAAATTGCCTTATTTGCTTGTCCTGACAGGGTTTTCAGGCATTCAATAAAGGATCCTCCAGACGTAAACACAATTCCCAAATAACAATATTTTGGTACAATTTCAATTTCTGAATCACCATAATGAAAATGAATATTTTATGCTTATCTTAATTTACAAAAAGCTTCCATCTTTTACAGTAACTTTCTAAAATGTTAAGATTAGTTTGCATTTCAACACTGGTCTTTGCAAAAATTACGATTTCACCTGTATACATCAATAAAAAGAGTTTAACCATGTTTAGATCAATACCTTTGGCTCCATTTAAAAACAACTCGTCTTCTAAATCGTTAAGATACATAGAAAATATAAAAGGGCTTAAATACTCCCCTTGCCGGACGCCGAGAAAACTTTCAAACATTTCACCAGTTTCACCATGAAGTTTAACTTGTGTTTTAACACTGTTATATATGCCTTTTATAACACTAAACAATTTTCCTCTTAGGCCTAATTTATATAATTTAAACCATATATTTGGCCTAACCAAATAGTCAAAGGCTTTAGAATAATCCACAAATAAACAATACAGTTGTTCATTCATATTTAAAACCTAATTTATCAAACTATGTAAGACAAATATATTGTCAGTTGTACCCATTTTGGAGCGAAAACCTGCTTGAGCTTCAACATATATGTAATTAGTTTCGGCCCACATTGCCAAACGTTCATTTATGCATCGTGTAAACAATTTCCCTTATACACTCAACAATGTAATTCCTCTAAAATATTTAACATCCGATAGGCTACCCTTTTATGAATAGGAACTAAATACCTATCGCTCCAAAGTTCAGGAAAATGGCCTAATTTTAAAAGTTTGTTGAACATTAATGATAAAACCGGTAAAAAAGTGTCTTTTCCGTAATACAAAAACTCATTTATTACTTTATCTGGGCCTGCACTACGACCAAGGTTTAAATCTTTGATATTTCTGCTAATATCTTCGACAGTTAAAGGTACATCCAATTCATTAAACATAATCTTCATTTCGCTAACTAAAATTGCTTCATTAAAATATATGACATGTTCATCCGCCTGAAAAAAACTGTCATCTGGATTGTTAATCGCTTTAAAATAATCCGTGAAAGAATTTAAAGAAATATTTTGAGGTGATTTAACACCAGAAGATTCTTTTAATAATCGCCAATACAACTTTGCATTCTTAAAACGTGCATGTAACAACGTATTTGTTTTAGTTTTTGCCTTTTCATAATTAAAGGCCCGTACGCTTTTCTTATAAATGCTCCTAGCTCGCACCATTTCTAACCTATTTAATTCATTATTATCTTGCCAAATAAATTAAGCCTATAGTAAAAATCCTGCCTTTTTTTCCCGCACAACATCATCAAAAATTCCTGAGGCATTTTTATTGACATAACTAGAGTTTTCATTCGTCGCCGATTCACTGATCCATTGGCAAAATAACGGTTTATAAACTCCATCAATACATAATAATAAGTCATCTACACAACGATCAATATCGTTTGCAGTTTAAGCTGCGTCAATAGTACTGTTCAGTTCAAAAATGCTACGCTTAAAATTTTCACTTGAAATACTTCGGACAAAATCATCTTTAGACTCCTGTTACCACTTATAGTAATGATTATCCGAGTTGTTCGTATTATGTGTATTATTACAAGGTTCATTTATAGGTAAGATATCAATTTTTCCCTGCAATGAAAATTCGACCAGACAATGGTCTGATAATAAATTGGAACTATTCGTTATAAATGAGGTAAAATGATTTAATAATATTTCACTCACTATACAATAATCAACTAAACTGCATCCCGAACTTCCTATATATGTAAAGCCCCTTCATTGCAGACTCGTCCGTTTGCCACACGAAAACCAGTCTGCTTTAGAAAATCTAGCAATAATGACCCATTAGGATTTGTGCCTTTGTCATGGGATAATCTTGGTAAAACAATATCAACATTGTAATCGTCAGTTAATATATTTAAGTAAATAAGTGATTCAGAGTCGTCCGAAACAAAATCTGGAAGCATTCCAATTCTAGAATTAAGGTCTCCAAGTAACATAAAAGTGCATTTATCCTCACCATACTTGTCCTGAATTTGTATAATATTCTCTAATATAACATCGTATGTGTTTGTATCAGCAAGAGCATTTCTACTGGATGTACTTGGTATAATATAACATAGGCAAAGAAACAAATCAGTATCAAAATTGAAAAATCTACCGTCAAGTTTTATCCATATGTGCGAATCACTATGTGACATAACAAACATATCTTTACTGACAAAGTAACGAGTTACGAGTTTTACCAATAAGCTTATCTTTTCTATTCAACATAAAAGTTTCAAAGCCTAAAATAGAAAAGTTAAAGTCATCAGACCCCATGACTCCGTAAAACATATTATATCGTTGTTTTCAAAAATATATCTGACTTCTGAAAACTCAAGTTTGTTTTGCCTTTTAGAAATTAGTCCTTGTACATTAAGCAGTACAAGTCTGACTGTAGAATGTTCACTATTATTTACATTGTTCGCACTTGGAAAAACCTAGTCAACATGACCCTGGTTTGACCCCTGAGTGTTCTTAGTTTCATTGGTCGGTTCGTTTGTCGATGATGACACATTACGACGAACTTGTGCACTAGCAGATCTCGCTTTATCCTGATTGGCTGTAGCGTTGGTAGGTGAGCTCGGTCTCCCACGCTGTTTTTGTTTATCAACAGTGACACTTGTAGTATTACATCTGCTTTGCTGCATAGCTTGCTGATCGATAATTGACTGACTGAGAATTATCGGTATCAAGTAATGAGAATGGGTTTGTGTTCACGAATTTAAATGATTTATCACGGTTTTGAGGTACTTTCCCGTCTGTAAACGTCGGTGGTTGACTAGCGCTCACATGTTGGTGACTGTAGCCAATTGTTGGTCTGCTAACACTCATAGGTGGCTGGGTTGCGCCAGTAGCTCGCATGCTTAAACTCACAGGTGGTTGTGACGCGCTCCCAGATACTTGACTAGCACCCGTTTGTTGAGTGATCTGTTGCGGAGTGTCGATAACGATCACCGTTGGGGTCGGACGTAGTGTAAAAGTGCCCTCAGCACCGGAAGGCCACACTGCTTCCTGCGCGTGTTGAGGCAATTTTGAGGAACGGTTTAGCAAAAGATGCCACCCCGAAATTCATCTTGCACAATATTTCCATTTATCACAATGGCAGCCGGATATCTTAGCTGGGTCTGAGATGAGGTTTTTTTGCCCTATACTCTTTATATATCGGCCATAAGTTTTTTCCGGGCTTGACGTTCACTTTCCTGATAGTCCTTTTTTCCGGGCTTGGCGTTCACTTTCCGGATAGTCCTTATATATGGCCATTCCCGTTCCAGCTAGGTACCTGGCATTTTTCATTACCCTATCTACTTCTTCAACGTATCTGAACGTCACTAATAATGGCCTTTTCGAACGTTGGTTTCCTCTAAGTCCTGACGGAGGCCCCTGCCGTCCGGCACTTTCTATGAATAGTTCACCTGGATCTATATTTAAATTGTCATATAGGAAGTCATTGACCTCATCGTATGTGCTGCGACTCAAACCCTCTTGCACGCCGTAGATTAGTAAAAAAAATCTACGTTCCTTTGTTTCCATGTCAATAATTTTGTATGTAAGCGCCAAAATTCTAGCGTCATGATCATTAATTTTCATATTCATTTTATTCACGTTTTCTTGTAATTGATCTATGTTTGAATGTGATTTTTTTATTGTACCAATTTTGTTGAATAAAACGTTAATTTTGTCGTGCATAGACATGAGCTCGAAAGAGGATAGTTCGACACTACCTGAAGAATCCCTTTTTATCTTCTTTGGATCCTGTGACAACCCAGACTTCGCCACAACTGTTCTCCCGCTCTGCCCAACTTGTTGCCATTGCTGACTATCAACCCCAAACATATCTTCATTTTCTATTTCTTGGGAATTGTTCATTAACTGCGATAATGTTTCGCTACTTTCAGCCATTATAAGTCTCTGCTAATATTCCTCTCACTTTTATAATTCACTATTTATGTTTTATTCCTGGCCGCCATTTTTAGTCAATCGACATTTATGACACATCAGAACATCTTTTACGCAGTTCTATCTCTAAGGACGATAGATTTTTTGATTATATTTATTTTGCGTTTTGGTGATATAAACGGGGCATCTCTTGGCAAAATAGAAAAAAATAGGAAAATAAATAATCTGTTTGGTACGCAGATAAAGGTGCAGCATCGAATGTCGCAAATGTTTGTAGGAAACTGTTATCGCTATAACAATTGCAAACCAATTTTCATTGTCTTAAAGCCAAGATATCTATTTCGCGTGAACAATGCTTTTGTAAACGTTGCTTCTACCCTTGTCGTAAAACTTGTTGACGGATTAGACTGTAAAAAACATTTGATGAACAGCCTATATGAAATTAACTTGTATTCCGTACTTGGAAACGCCACGCAACCATTTTTTTTTTTCAAAGAAACCTTTATACGATTCCTTGGATATATTACATGTTTTACAACACTATTACAATTTAAAGTAAAGGAAGCAAAAGAGTTCAGTTTATTCACTTAATCATTATACATATTTCCGGAAAATTTAAAAACCATGAACAACCAATTATTATTATTATTATCATAGAAATAATAATATTAATAACAATAATGATACAAAAATATAGATTAATATGTTAGTAGCATCGTCTGCTTGTTGACCCAGTATTTATTATTTAAATGTTTCGTTGAAATTGAATGTTAGCTGTTAACCCTCATTATTGACTGATTGTAAACTTATTTTACATAGTAAATTGCCATTACCAATGGCGAATACACTGGTATCTTCCATGCAAAACAAAAAGGTTTTTATATAATAAATGGAAATGTCAAACTTAAATGCTACAACAGGTTTGGTAACAAAAGTATGAGATATGGGGACAATACAAGATATAAGCAGATAATACGGGATTCACATTATTTTTATTTTTGTTAGCTTTTAATGGGCGTAAAACAAAATGGTTAATGTTGTTAATTGGCATACAAACTTTTTACTTCTTCAGCTAATTGGCTAATAACATAACTTGTTCCGACACTCTGTTTTGGTTCTAACTATACCAGTTCTTGTTCCTCTCGTTGCTTTCAATGAGTTCATATTATTAACCGAGTACAACTGCAGTTATACAGTTTACTCTTCTTTGATTTAATGTACATGTATATCTTTACTATATGTTCTAATGTTGGAGGTACTAAGTTCGTCGGTTTGTCGAAAACAAAAACATCCTTATGAATGTCTTTATTAATATTAGCAGTGACACTACGCACTAAGACGTTATTGCTTTTTTCAAATGGTCTACAGTCGCTTGTGAGGCAACGTCAACCTAATGGACAAGATTTTAATGCTGTACTCAACAAGACACGCAATCATTTGTTTCTCTGCCAAATAAAACAGCTTTATGATTTATAGCATGATTGTTATGGTATACCTTAAGTAATATTTCACCATTAGCGTGCTTATAAAGACAAATGATTTGTGGAATTCTTTCAAATTGATTTGATCAACTGTCATATCTTAAGTGTGTTCGTTGTTAATTTTCGAGATATGACATTACAGTGTTAAAGTTATGTTAAAGGAATATTACAATAAAACCAATTAATCAAATATTTTCAACCAATACTTGTCATCAAGGGATATATAAATCGTTTTAAGACTTCGAGTGTTTTGGTCAGTTTGAACATTCAGATTTGATTGGTTAATTGGTTAATAGTCATCATTGGATTCATATTGACCAATCAATAAACCTTTTAGCTAACAAGCCAAAGAATTAACTACTTGTATATCGTTGGCTACTTGTAAAAGTGTTGATTCACTGATTATATTGCAGGTGATGGACAAGGCGATAGTTTATCTGGTAAACTGTTTGAATCATATTATATCCTAACTTTTAAGTTGACGGACAAGGCGATAGCTGTTACCTGCTTATCATTGGCCGTTGTCATAGTTGGGCTCAATGGCTTGATCATATATAGCCTTACATATACCCACAACCGTTAGAAGGGAAATAATCGCTTACACTTTCTCATGCGTCATCTAGCCATTGCAGGTAATACTTTACAAAAATATTTATTTTATTTTTTAATCTTGTTATAAACCTGTTGTCAATTGACATGAAGTACATTAAATTTAACCGACGGAGTAGAGTTATATTTCTTTAATAGTGTTATTAGATATGCATTGTATTGTTTTAAATGTATTGATAAATGATTCATGATAATAAATATATACTGCAACACCCTCAAATTTAACATATGTTATTGCCTTTTTCTTTCAATACGATCAGTATTTACAACAACT
This sequence comes from Mya arenaria, assembly GCF_026914265.1. Lineage (NCBI taxonomy): Eukaryota > Metazoa > Mollusca > Bivalvia > Myida > Myidae > Mya > Mya arenaria. The sequence continues at coordinate 48,603,908 of NC_069125.1, read as the reverse complement.
AGGCCACAAGTTTTTACAACTTATGTACCGTCTGTCACATGCACAACCCTTACTACGGCTATGGATGCTATCAAAATCATTTTTTGCTTTAATATTCATATATTTGTTCAAAGCAATACATAATATTTTCAAGCATTAAAATAAGAAATAGCAGTATTGTTGGACATGTTGGTCAGCATTTTGGCAAACCAATTTGTCAGTAACAGTATGTTTAACATGAGAAAGCATTAAGACACAGTTAATGTTTTAAAGTCGGTCGTCAGACATAACAGTTAGTGCGAACAGCAACACTCGTTTAATAAAATGTCTGCTTTGTTCTGTTTTGTTTAGAATTTCATACCCCTGACATTGGTCATGCTTGAAGAATAGCCATTGACTTGATCAAACGATAACTCATGTAATTATGTAGCCAATTTCAATTTGATATTGTATTAGCATCATCATTTTTCAAACGAATTATTTACCATTCATCAAATGTATTTTGTATAAGCCTTTTAGCAGATGTACAAAAGTGTATGGTTTACTATCGTATAAAATCATAAAATATGTCTTTGAAAATCTATTTTCAACACATAAACACTTTTTATGCCCCCGAAGGTGGGCATATTAAAATTGCACCGTCCGTCCGTCCGTCCGTCCGGCTCTGTAACTTTCCCTTGTATGGACAGATTTTAAAATAACTTACCACATGTGTTCCACATTCCAAGACGACGTGTCGCGTGCAAGACCCGTGTCCCTACCTCAAAGGTCAAGGTCACACTTAGTGTTTATTCACAATGGAGTGCTGCATTTAAGGACAGAGTGTAGGTTGTCGTGTCCGGGCTGTAACTTTCTCTTGTATGGACAGATTTTAAAATAACTTGCCACATATGTTCCACATACCAAGACGACGTGTCGCCTGCAAGACCCGTGTCCCTGCCTCAAAGGTCAAGGTCACACTTAGTGTTTATTCACAATGGAGTGCTGCATATAAGGACATAGAGAATAGGTTGTCGTGTCAGGGCTGTAACTTTCTCTTGTATGGACAGATTTTAAAATAACTTGCTACATGTGTTCCACATACCAAGACGACGTGTCGTGTGCAAGACCCGTGTCCCTGCCTCAAAGGTCAAGGTCACACATAGTGTTTATTCACAATAGAGTGCTGCATATAAGGACATAGAGTATAGGTTGTCGTGTCCGAGCTGTAACTTTCTTTTGTATGGACAGATTTTAAAATAACTTGCCAAATGTGTTCCACATACAAAGACGACGTGTCTCGTGCAAAGCCCGTGTCCCTACCTCAAAGGTCAAGGTCACACTTAGTGTTTATTCACAATGGAGTGCTGCATATAAGGACATAGGCTGGTTATAGGTTGTCGTGTCCGGGCTGTAACTTTCTCTTGTATGGAAAGATTTTAAAATCACTTGCTACATGTGTTCCACATAAGAAGACGACATGTTGTGTGCAAGACCCATGTCCCTACCTCTAAGGGGAAAGATACACTAAGTGTTTATTCACAAGGCAATTCTGAATATAAGGACATAACAGTGTAGGTTGTCAAGTATGGGTGGTATTTTTTTATGTTCACAGGCAATTTAAAATAACTTGCCATATGTATTTGACACGTAAAGCCAAGATCAACTTTTCATGTACTGACCTTGTTCGTAGGTCAATGTCACATTCGGGGGCATTCGTCACATACAGTGACAGCTCTTGTTTGATTATGAATGCCTGATAAACAATCAAGGCGCATTTAGTTTGACAGAAACATAGAAAATGAAATATAAATATGTGACATAAAACCTTTCTGTATCGTACGCAATATTATCAAATTAATGATGTTTGTTTTGGCAACACTTTGATCAATGATCTTTTTTATTGTCTTTCTCATTAAATTTTGCCAAGATTTCAATCAGATTTTGGCTTCCGAAAGTATCTTAAACAGATTAGTGACGTAAAACAAAAACCATAATATTATATTGAAATGATTAATCTCGAATTTAAAAATCCTAAACATTTATCACGTATATTTTTGAGAAGGCACTGTTACGCCGCATAACAGCATCGCCGCATAAACAAAATCGACCATGTTTATGCGGTGATTTTCTACGCATAAACAGGTCTTTCTTATGTGGCAAAAAAGGCACGCTTTCGCCGCATAAAACAACAACAATTAAAACACATACTTGTACAATAGTATTGATAAAGTTTCATCAAGATCGGTCTTAGTTTTTTTGTGTCCACTTAACCAAGCTTTGAAATAGACTTTTTTGAGACGTAAATTCTGACAAAGATTTAGTAAGATCAGGTAAAATGTGAACCAAACCAATTGATCTTTCTGCGAGAGCGTTTGAAATGACGTTTGCTATTGTCTTTTTATCCTGTTGCTTAAAATATCGAGAGAGAGTTTACACAATTAAAGAATTAACCTTATAAAACGTATGACATCTAAAATAGTATTCCAATTGTCCAAATGTGTTGTTATTTTAAAAACTGAGCATGTTTTTTTAATGTATTAATGAATTATTGACTGTTTTGGTCAGAATTGTGTTCCAATCGAATTTGATGTTTTAAACTTTTTGCACGACGTTTTGAATCAGTTGTTACGATATAGACAATTGTAACACATTGGCTCGCTGTAGCATGGGGTTTGAAATGTATTTTAATGACTAACCTTGCTCCAATGCCTGCTTGGTGGACCCAATGTCAATGGTAAAAAATAACTCCTCGTTTCAACATACTAGTTTAAATTTTATGATAATTGATATTTGCTTATAATCTTTATTCACAAATATATGCATAGTTTAATTGAACTGCTTTGCAGAAGTTTTATTGACAAATATTGATGGTTGTTGTGCCGTTGTTGTTGTTATAATTATTTTTGTTATTGTTGTTGTTGTTAAATCTGACATTGTGCATTTTGTTTTTGATTTAGACGTACTTGTTGGGCTGACTGCTGTTACTGGCGGTGCAGTAAATATGCAGTAAATATCGGCATTCTGCACGCGGAATGGCTGGCCGGCGACGTCATGTGACGTTAGCACCGGTATGGTTGTTAAGTCATTCGTCTCCAACAATCTGCTGATTGGAATGAGTTTTGATCGCTTCCTTGCCGTGAAGTGTCCACTTAGAAAGATCACGGGAGGTATTATTGTTTAATGTCTTGTTTAATAAACAGCGTCTGCTAGGAACAATATGTAATCCTTGTAGATTTAAATAATACCAGTATAATGACATTTTGCTTTTCCTATTTATTCGTTCAGTTCGTAGATACTTTCATCTTGATGAAATCCGCGTTATCTGCTATCAGTTTATATTTGTTTGCGTCTATCCACAATTGGATAAGATCCGATATATGTGGTTGTTTGTGGTATTATGTGATTTCTGACACATGCATATTTAATAAACGGAAATGTATTTTATTAGAAGTAAAAATATTGTTTCCATTTTAACCTGATTGCCATTGTTTCTGTTAATATACTTGTATCATGTGTCTCTTGCATTTCGTTAGCATACCTTTCAATTCCATATTCAGGCAAATTTTTGGCTTACTTGGGTTTTTCTCTCCCCCCCCCCCGCCCCATATGTTGAAATTTCCTAATGCTATATTGGTACACAGAACGTTCAGAGAGACAACAGCTAACAGAAGTGAAGGGAAAGTCTCAAACACAAGGATTCCATTTGTATAAAATGATGTAATGTTGTTGTTTTCTTTTTAATAATAGTCTTTCATAGTCATATTTAAGTTGTAGTGCTGCTAAAAGTACTTCAATTTAAAGTAACAAGGTTTGGTTTCTCAATAAGGCTTAAAAAGAAGAAAAAAGGTAGTAAATGTATTTAATGTTTACAGGGATGTTAGAGAGTGCACGATCAGATATGTCAAGGTTGCTTTCAAAAGCCAAAGTAAAGTCTATAAAAATGGCCATCACTGTTTGCATTGGTGAATATATTTCAATCGAATTAATTTTTTAGCAAGGTTATCGTTGCTCCCCGCCCGGGTTGATGCATACAATGGGAAACGACTTACTGACTTATTTCACACTATATAGAAATTAAAAAGGACATTACTGTAGGAAAAAACATCGAACTGGAATGAGTTTACAATATGCGCATATTCTTTAGTATATAAAGTGTTACATGAAAGCGTTACATTACAAAGTTTTAATATCGTAATAAATTAAAACCGACTGTTGTTCAGAAAAAAGCCCGAACAAGATTAAACATATATCACACCATAGAGAAATAAAAAAGAGTAATATCACTGTAAAAACATCACGGAGCTTTAATGCTCTGAAAGACGCATATTATCTTGACACTGAAGCTTCCCATAAATTGCTCTTGAACATAAGCCGGTTGTTGCTGCAAAAACCCCAAACATGAATAGTGGGACGGACGCACGGAATGTTACAGGGAAAGACGGACGGACGAACGGGTGAAGCAGGTACGTTATGCTTACATTAAAAGTGTTAACTTTATCAGCATCTAACAGTTTGATACTTGAACTACTTAAATGTTGAATCAATTGTGCTGCATGGTGTTTATATTGCACAAAGATAAACGCAAATATTTAAAGGGAGTATTTAAACATATCAGCAAGTAATAGTGAACTGGTAAACTTTGTACTCAAATTCATTGCAGCATTCTTTGTACAGGCGACAGTAATCTACCTTCTTGGATTGAATTCCCTAAACGACACGGTTAAACGAATGTTACGGAGGCTATTTCCAACTTCTATTTTGTAACCATCTATTCGATATTAAAGATAGGTTTAAGCTGATGTACATAACGCTAAAGTTAGCTTCTTTTTTGAAAGCAGTACAAACGTCATTTTGAGAGGCAAGCGAACATTGACAAGACAACTTGATTGAGACGCGGACACCCTTACCTTTACACCTCTTCAACATATCAGCATCCATACCAAGAGTGATTTAATTATATAGGGGGGAAACAAAAACAATGATCAAACCCCTACTTTAATCCTTCAGCAATGCTTATGATCCACCTCTTCGAAGATTGTATTTATTTTATTTAATACCAAAATATCGCTTAATATCAATTGGATCCTGTGTGCTATATTACGAACTTCAAATAAAGTAAATATAAATCCAAAACCACATCATTCTACTGATAAAAGTATATTATATTTATGATTCCGTACCGAGCTTGAAATGACGTGGGAGAAACCAGACGTCGAATGCAACTATCAACGCTGAAAAATAATCATTTAAAACTCAAATCATAGGCAAAGATAAACGTAATAATTTCGCTGCTGCGGTAGCCCAGCAGTGTCTCAATGGTGCCACCTTGTTTTTAATTATTTGATACTGAAAATAGTAACAATATCGTATTTTATCTTTTCAACATCATATAAACCTTTTAAAAGCAGACGATTTGCAATTTCAAGTGTCTGTTATAAAATAGGTTTAATGATTTTCAAGACCTTTCAAGTAGAAAGGACTGTGTTGTAATTTTGCATTTTATGCTATTGAATTAAAATATAAACCAAAGGATAAACGAACATCTTACAAATAGAGTAAACAAATGTTTTAATTAAATTGTAAATAAATCATTTCAAATCATACTTTCAATATAATGTAATCACAAAATGTCAACAATGGAAGTGCCATCATAGATAAGAAGTAAACTGTTTTCTTTCTATACAAAAGTAACGAGAATGTTTTACTTTTGATAACTGTCTTTGTGGTAAGAAGAACTTTTTTTTTTGTTAATCATCTTTGTATATTTCTTTGAAGATTCGCTGCAACTAAATGAGCAATCGAAATGACCACCTACATCGTAAACAATGAAGACCCATTGTTGCAGTAAAAGTTACAGCCTTGGAGTAGTTATTGAAACCCGCGTTGGTGATGAAGCGCATATTCCATTACACACTGCTCCAAGTATTTATTGAAGTACATACTCAATTGGAACAATTTAGAGAGGTAAAAATAACTCAAACATTCAGTTTCATATTCCCGTAAACACAGCTTATTAATGTTTGAAAGTACGTCAAGGATATGGATTTGAGTCTATTCCTCCTCATTTCTGCAATGTCTTATTTAATTAGGTCAACATACCGTTTCACTATTAATGAAGTTGTCTTAACTGAACGCCAAATCAAATCAAAAATCGAATGTCGACTCAAAGAAAACAGAAATGTACCTAAAATTATACATTAACCTTATTTGTAAAGGTAGCCGAATGTTCCCTGGATTATAAATTATACGTTATATGCCTCTTGTGTATTGTCTGTGCGATGTCTCTAAGCAATATCACGACAGTATTTGCCGTTTCGATTGCATTATTCAAGTATCCAATTACCAGACCCAGACATATCGAACAGAGTATCCACAGAGAACCACTAACGATACTTTTTAGAGCCGAAAGGCAATGGCATCATGACACAAACAGCATTATTGATATTTTCTTACTTCTGCAAGTATACTAGGGTTTTTACCGCGTAAATATACAACAAACCGGTTTCTTATTCAAATGCAAGTAGTAACTAATCGGTCAGTAATTGTTGATGGAACATTGGTATTTATATTTTTGTTTAAACTCGCACGTATATTTTCAAACATTCATTCTGAATATGGAAAAGGCTATATTTGATTGCCATGTGCGTAATCGTAGCAAAGAGCAATAGTAAATAGTCCTAATGCAAAATAATAATATAAAACAGAAATCACTCTCCTCGGGTAATCAATAAATTTAATGTGATGTTCCAGTTGTACATACAAGTTAAAATGTGTGACATGACGAAGACCCTGGAACGGTCTTGATACGTCCCTATTCATCGCGTCTTGATACGAAGACCAGAAATTCAATCACCTAAACAATACCCATGTGGGTACCGGGTATCTGGAGTTAGAATGATATATTGCTGGTCTCCGACAAATCCGACTAAAAAAGGTTACTTAATACATAGAAAATATTGTTTATGTAACACTGTGTTTTTCTGTCTTCGTGTGTTTACACATTAACGAATTCTGCTTAGCTCAGTTTGAACAATCTGGTTGAGGTCTAATACGCAACACAATCATAAGTTTATTGACGGATTAAACTGAACATCACTAGGACAATGGGAGAAATATACCAGAAAAGAAAATTTGCAAATTCAAACAAAATCCTCAAATTCCTTTAACCAATTTCAAAACTGAGTGTTCTCTTGAAAAAGTTTACCTACGATATAACGCAAAAGGTGAAAATATTTTTAAAATGATCACTTATACTCATGTCGAGGACGATATACATTGGTCTGTGTGTAAACAAAAACATACCCTCAATTAATATGTACATTAGTATTTTAGTGGAAAACCTTTGCCCGGTCGACATTGTTTGGAGTATGTGTATTTTCAGAAACAATACGTTAATATATGAGTTTGAAAGCATTTCTTAGACGCTCTCTTTCTGCTTTTGTTTTTCTCAACGTGACCAAAACTGTGCATCTGTGTTTTATATTGGCATCGCTATGTCTTACGTCGCTGTTCAGAATGATATGCTTCTTCTAGAACTGTCATATATGTATTGTCTATCTATGCTTTAAAGTCATTGTCAATTACTTGTAATATAATCCCTAAATGAGCGTAGTGGTTCGAACACAATATATATGAGATATATATCTTTGAGGGAAGTAACATTTGCACTACATTTAAACATATTTCATTGAGAAATACCACGCCAAAACAAATGCAATTGCTTATTTTATTATAACAGGCAGTATTTATTAACAGAAAAGATCTCAGATAAACACGCTCACAACAAAAGTATATCACAACCCCTTGATAAGTGATAAGTGGACTCAAAAAGTATATTAGTTGTAGAACAATTGGAAAGATAGAAAATAGAGAAGCAAGTTTAGCAAGATATCAATGGATGCTAAATAACTAGGTTCGTCAAGTTTCAAAGGCTATGATCTTCTGTGCTTTTCTCTTTTGTCAAATTATTGTTCCAATTTATCATGAAAGCTTGCAGGGAGTTAAACGGAGTCACATTTGGTTGGTTATAATTGGAATTTAAGGAGAACAATTGCATCCACAATTACTCATTAAGTGTTTGCGAAGATAAAGACGCAAACTTGTAAACTGTTTGAATTATGAGTGTTCAAACTCCTATTTCAATCGTAAAGAACACTTTGTTAAATGCATATGTATGTGCGAATTATAGTCCAAATAAGTCATATATTCCTTAAGCTGCACCTTAATCATGTCTTATAGAAGAGCATTGTGCAACAACGGACAAAATTCATTGCCTGTTGAGATATGTGTGCCGTGCGTTAAAACTCATATTGATCATAGACGCAGACTTAATTTAACCTTTCCAAAACAAATCATAAAAGCATTTAAGTTAAAAGCAAGCAAATAAAATCATTTCTTTTTACAACAATTTTCCAATTGTGAGACTGCTCTAAGAATGATGCAGTTAGCAGCAAGACGCACATACAACTGAATTGCATACTACATTGTTCCAAATTATTATATAGTTAAATATCTAAACGAAACACAAACTTATTTATATAAGTATGCATTGTTAGCCATTGTATATACTAAAAAGTAAATACCCACTGTCAATTACACAATGATGTGATCTTTTTTTTCAAACCGGGGGAAAACTCGTTCTTTGGAGCAAACTAATGGTGGCGTACAGGTGTAAGCATAGTATTATTTAACGGAGGCTGTAAACAGTGTTTGCATCATACGTTGATAAACAAAAGCTCTGTTAAACCGGAAAAGCGTTATGAGAACAGGCAGCAAGTCCCAAGAAAGATTACAGAGATTAACTAAGACAGATTAACAGAGATTAACCGATATTATAACACAACTCATACATATTAATAGAAAAGTCCACAGTTCTTAGATTCTAATTGAAATTAAAGTTCAAATTTCGAGTTTGATGAACTGAATCGTTTGTTTTATAAAGCTTCAGTCTATTGTGAAATTCAAGCTGTTTTCTTTCTAAATATATTAGTGTTTCCTTATATATTTCAAATAATTTTAAATGTGAATGTTAGATCGTTTGATGTATAAAATCATTAAAGGATGCAGAAATATTCAAAATGCTATGAGTAGATCTAACATCTACCTAAAATTGCATATATCTTAGCTATTGCAGTATGTTTAACTTAATCCGTGGCTGCTGGAACGATGTTGTGTTTTGCCAGCTGACTTGCCTGCTGTTTAATTATGTGGCTTAGGTCAAAATATGGGAGGAGCACAATGCAAATGTAATCTGCAAAGAAATGTTTAAAGTTCATTGATTTTATATGGTAACTGAAGAGGTAGTTTAAAAGGTATTATCGGACGACTTTGGTAGAGGTTCATCACTAAAACAACTTTGAAAAGTAGTTATGAAACTGGTAAAATATTTTAAACAAAGCCTGATAAATACATTTAAAAGTATCATAGTGAAAAAGTTTTTTTTTAATGAGGTCAACTAACAAAAAAACTTGACTTTTATACAATGAAGTATTTAAAAAACAACAACAACAAGTAACAGCATAATGACATCAGACCAAGTATAAACTTTGCAGTAAAAGCTGATTAAGGTTGTTTTATGATTTGGATTTAACGGATTCTCAGATATTTATGGTTTTGAAGTTATATGTAAAATAAGTATTGAGTATTTTGGACATTATAGCTGGATATGTTTTGTTTTAGCATCAATAACTGAACGCTGTATGATGCAACAAAATTCGCAAAAATGCGCCTTTCTTTAATTCTTTAATTCTTGAAAAAACTGCATATTTAATTGTTGATTTTTTTAAATACATGAATTCAATGTTTTATTATAAGTTGCCTGATATCAAAAAAAGGATACCCCACTGAGTTCGTTTAAGCTCAGTATCAAATAATCTAACCCCTATACCTTTTCTTTTTCATTGCGTATTGTTACAAAATGTTTAGCATGACGTAAATCAAACTATTATTTACGCTTATAAGAGCTTAGTTTTGAATAAACCACTGATAAATAACGTATACCAGTTGATGTTAATTTTAGTAAAATTGATAATTCAACATTGTTTTCTTCTGTTGAATTCCACATAGTAAACATTATTAAATCATTAAAGCACTGATTATAAATGAACTATAGTTAAAGTGACATGCTTATCCAAAATCAATGCATAAACATGTATAACAAGATCAAATTTGTCTAATAAAACTTAACTTCTTACTCAATTATGCATTTATGGAAAATATTAATTACTGGTTACATGATTTTAACCGCGTGTTAAATAACAGAATTCGCAAAAACATTAATGTATTGGTGAATGCTAAAATATGTATTGTGGTCTACTCTAATCTCATAATGTAAAAATACCATGTTTCATGCTCATTTCTTTCAAATCAACTCGGTATTGCTCATAAGAACCATTGTTTTCGACAAGATTTCTGCATCCAAGCGTCAGATCACATACGACCTTACTATCATGGAAGTCAAAAAGACTTATTTAATTTATGTAGAATATAAGCTTTTATTTATACTTATATATAGCTATATCCTACCTATATAAATATTTCGACACCAATATGCAATAATTTTAAACAGTACTATTATTGTATATAATATAATTTATGTTCTAAGTCTATCAATGTTTGGATATATTATGAATGTGTCCAGCCACTGGGAAAATCAAGATATTGAGTTGAGTTTAGATGGGAGAGTAAGTGTGCATCTTTAAATAGTTACTATAAGCTCAATTTGTTAAGGGTTGTTATAGCTTACATACAAACACACGCACAAAACAATGGTTCTTATGAAGAATACCGAGTTTGATTTGAAAGAAATATGAGACCATCGTTAATCCTTAAGCATTCACCAAAAAAATGAATCATTTTTGCGCTTTCTACTATTAAATAAACAGTTACAATCTTGTTATCAGTGAATAATATTTTGTATGAGTTTATTATTTAGTAAGAAGTAAGGGTTTATCAGTCAAAATAAATGTTTGTTATACATGTTGAATATTGATTTTGAAGTTTAGAGCTTCACTTTAAAATTTTAGTGTTTTTTAAATTAACGCCGATGTAACATTCAATTTTGACCCCGTTATATATTGTCCATATGAGTCATTTTCTTTCTGTTCAAAAATGACCGATCATTTTTTAACGTCAAGAACTGATCATCCCCCACCCCACCCCAAACCGTTGCGTAACAAATGACCCTCGTTGAAATTTGTTCAAGAGTTATATCCACTACCAAACTTAGTCAATAATATGGTTACCCCTATTAGTGGAATTTATTGGTTGTATATGTTTTTATTCAACGAGAACCAATTGACTACATCACGCTTAGATTCAAAACACTGAACTCTATAGTCGCGTATTTTATAGATACTATTACATTTTTCTCCGATAGTGACGTACAGAAGAAAACTTGGATGATTTTCAGGGGACGGGGGGGGGGGGGGGGGGGGGTGCACCCCCTCTACTGCCGGCATTCCGTTTGTGCTTATATTACAATGCAGATTTCTGTCGATTATCATATTTTGGATGTTAGTTATATTTTGTGTATAAAATGAGTGTCACACACTGGATTTACTATGCTTTTGCTTAGTTTAGAGCCTTTTAATTGCAGATCTCTACTGATCAGCATAGGCACAGCTCATAGCATAGTGACTGGAACGATTATTGATGTGTATTATCAAAATATTATAATTCGGCAAATAAGATTGCTTAATAATTAAGAAAGCCTCTCATTAAAATAGCCGCCAGATTTAAGACATTGATTTATAAAGCTGGTAATTCAGCGCCCGTCTTGTTTGGAATTATATATTTTGTACAACAACAATAACAAATATCCCTAACATAAAACTGATCAGACACTCTAAGATTTCTAACCTTTTCATTTAATGAACAAAAACAATTCGATTAACGTCATGCTAAACGATTAAATACAATACGTATTGAAAAACAAACAGGTATAGGGGTTAGATTATTTGATACTGCGCAAAAACGAAGTCGGTGAGGTACCCTTTTCTTGATATCAGGCGATATGTAATAAAACAGTGAATACATGTATTTAAAAAAAGTCAACAATTAAACGAGCAGTATTTTTAAGAATTAAAGAAAGGCGCACTTTTTTCAGCGAAACGCGACGCCGTTTTTCCCGAAAAAAATGACGTTACAGACGAATTTAGAGTTTAGAAACAATAACGTTCAACAAGAGAAAGAAAAATACATGAGCGTGAACGTCTTCACAAGACGCACTTGACGTTGAAATTTCATAGCGGTAAACGCAGAATTGATGAAAATATCGGTTATTTAAGGAATGAATTGCGGGGTTGATGTCATTATCGGGGTATGAACGCAATTGGGTTGGTCAATGTGTGTGGAGTCAGAAGGACTCCACGCGTACTTTGACCAACCCAATTGCGTTCATATCCCCGATAATGACATCAACCCCGCGATTGATTCCTTATATTTACAACAATAGTTCATTATTTCATTCAAGAATTGTTAAAAAAAATCATTTCATTTAAGAAAACCTTTCTGTAATCCGTTCTTACCCATTCTGTAAACAGAACGACCCGACTATAACCGGAAACATATTTTTCAAATGACGTCACAATAACGCGGGAAAAGATCAACCACTTGAAATCACTTTAAAACGTAAAATTAAAACAATTCTGGTACCAATATATTTAAAATATAATAAACTTACACTTTTAAAAATGTTGATCTATATTTTACGGGACCTGCAGATACAATACAACCAATAACAAGATCAATAGTTTTCATGTATATTGTTATGCAATGAATTACGATCCGAACATATCCGAAGATGTTGCGTTCATCGATTGATGAACGCAATTGCCGAAAAGCAGTTCATTTAAGGAACGGAAGTTGAGGTGTAAATATTGTAGCTTGAACGCAAAAACATGACAGACATCTCAAAACTGACGTCAGTGGAATATTTTGAAGACTCGTAGATTCAAAACTGTTCCGAATATTGAAAAAGTAAAAACAGTCCCTAACTGGGCATATGCTCTTCTATTCGTATACCAATTTTCAGACAGTAACTAAAAAAAATTCATAGTCGCGTTCCACCTTAAGTACTAACTATTTTAAACAACCTTTCAACACGCCTCCTCAAACATGGTATCTGCGGCCACCCTGTGCTTGCATTGTAGCATTGTACAATTTGGGTGGGAGGGTAAAATTATTGGACATCCTCTGGTCCGGATAAAAATGACAGACTTCCACTAGATTTTTTGTTGATATAATATTTAAGTTTATTTTGCCAATTCCATGGTATCGAGAACAGTGTGGGAACAGTTATTATTTGTCACATTTCGTACAATTTACATGTTAACATGTTTTGAAGGAGCCGGTGATTAACTGAAAATCCGAAAATATTCTTGTATTATAATGTTTCAATTGTGGTGCAAAATTTATGCCAGTAAGTAATGTTTTCACTACGAAAAATATATATTCATTTTAAAATAGGTAATATTTGTGAAATAAATGTTTGCGAGTGGCCTTAAATTCATAGGGAAAATGAACATTTCAATTAAAATGTTTCCTTACATGTTATTTTTAGACTTGTCCGTGAAATGTGTCTGTTTAAGAAATTATTGATGAACGTTGATAATAATCAGTTTTGACATTATGACCATCGGAGTTTTATCTAGTATTTAAATTGATATTGACATTCATTGCGTTCAACCGTTGCAATACATACACAGAAACGCTAATACTGGCATAAGGAATGAATTGTCGAGGTTTTGTGCATAACTTGTGTTTAAGAAACCTAGGAATTCTTGAACAACATGACTGTTATCTTTGCTTCATTAGTATCGAACAAGAAGTATTCTCCGTCTGTTTAACACAATCAATTGAAGTTCTAATAAGGATTTCATAGGTTGTTTTGAATGACGTGAAACTTAATCCCTATACATTAGACTAACCCTAGGCTGATTTATGTTCACTCTGATTTAGAAAGTGGTTGTTTTACTCACATTCTTCTAAACCTTCACACTACTTATTTCGAAAGAGAACTAATCTTTACTATTCAAGAACTTCAGAAAGAAACAAATACTACTGGAAGAATAAAGGGTTGAATACTCACTAAAGCGTAGATGCATCAAACACCCGAATTTTTCAAATTTTAATAAACCAACCATTTAGTACATCATTCGATGGATATATTAATTTTGAAACTGTACTCCAAATGTCAGTTAAGTTTGTTTTCAGTAAGAAACGTCCTGATATCAAATACAGCGTGTCTTGCAACAGAGAAAGGGTTCCTGTAAGTTTATTTACCAGAATAAAATCAGACTGAAATGCATAGTTCATAGCCGTCAAATTCGATTCAATCTGTCAAGTTTACTGCCGTATAAGCTTATTTATTTTGACCTTAATAATAATGAATGCTTCCTTGTTTTATCTGTTCTACAGTGTATTTTAAATGATTATGTTGTCAAAACCTGCTGCATATGCTGGCACTACGCTGACTCAATTATTATGGAACAGTATATACATTCACAAATTGTTGTTTCCGTTATATATTTTTACATCCTTAGGTAAAATTATATTTTTCATACTTATCTATTTTTTCAAAATAAATTAACATTTTTTTTGTAAATAATAATGGTCAAACGATGAAGACGGCGATTTTTGCATCTGGTATGCGCTAACGTTTGTTTACTCGCTAGTCATGGAAATGTCAAACACGAGACGACTTATGTCGCACAATACGGCTTTTAGTCTCCAAAACCAACCATATCTGTTAACGGGGTAAAATAAGATGCAATGCTATAAGATATCTCAAATTCATCGAACTTCTGTTCAGTTCGTTCATCCTGAGGTGGAGTGTTTGAAGCATCAGAGCGTACCGTTTAAATCTAACATTTGAACTAATCATGATACTTGTTTCGCTCGAACTTTGCAAAGCCTAGCTATATACCAAATTGTTAATGACGTTCGAATAGCAATAATATGTCAATATCATGTTTTAGGTATGAACTATATATCACAGACATAGAGGTATTTAAAAATTGACTATCGATAGTTAGACTATCATCTTTGAGCTTCAATCAGGTTATCAGAAAAACCAAGAATCATGTGACATTCTATTAATTTTAAGAATTTTCCATTACTTGGTTGTGATATGATATTTTTGAACATATTTCAGTACAATCCGAGTCTTACTTAATGATGGTTAACGTTTGTATTATTTAATACTATAAAACATTATATTTATTAGGACTAATGGCGCAACGCATTTCTGTTACACTCACCTATTCAAGTTTGCACACACCCGCTAGTACGCAATACTTTATTAGGTTAACAATTTATATTAATGTAATTATTGATACAATATCACACTCGAAGGAACATGCCCAGTGCACAGACCCCTACTTCAATACTGGCACAGAAGTGTCAAACGCCAAATGAAAAGTACCTTGTTGCAAAATGTATTTATCTTTTCAGCATTATAACGCATTTTTTAGATAAAGCTATCTTGATTAAAGACTTCAGCTGTCTATTTATTACCGTTTTAAAAAGCATCCTTTTCTCGAAATGAAGCATTCATAGATGTTTGCAGCTTGCACCGTCTTGCTTCTATTATAGTAACAAATCATGACCTGGAGTACTCGCATTAAAATAGTTGTATAAAAGCTGGTGGTGAATCAAAATGTTAGACTGAATTCTGATGCATTATGGTTTCCAATCGAAAAATCGAAGAGGATCAAATATTGATTCAACATACGATACCCTTGATATAATATGGTAAATTAACCGCAACTATCCGCATGGGCTTTTGCATGTTGTATAATCAAACGTAATTAATTTAATTATTTAGATATTGTTAACACATGTTAAACAAAAACAAATAAACACGAGATACTTCAGTATAAAATGTATTTAAATGAACATATAATGAATATGTTAATTAAATATCATGTACTCTAAAATTTACAAAATATTTTAACTGGAATCATCATATTTCAACACATTAGACATATTTCTGGTTTTGCGCGTGTTGTGGCATTTACTATAATGCGCATGAATACTTATGGGCAAAGGCATTGGGAAATAATCAGTTTGACATTATGAGATAATCTTCTTGGCAAGTTAAAATGAATGAGTTTCTAACATTAAACATGGAAATATCAAAGTATACTCATGTATATGATCGTGATTCACTATTATAACGTTTATGGTCAATCAAATTTGACAACTTCAATTTTGAACGGTTATGTCAATTATAGTGCGTCTATTTACGTCAGAGCACTACACGTCGTTGTCACACGTTATGGTTACCCTTAGCGGACCAGTAAGGAAATAAAGCTTTGCATTGAACAAACGTTGATCTTTTTCAATCATGTTAACAGTTGTAAACAAAAATAGTTTTCCATTTAAATTGACATAATTCAATTTGAGTGCAGAAACAAATGTACTGACCGTTGTTTACATGTACGATTAATTGAGGCCTTAACATAAGTCAATCAATTGTACCAATTACGGATTATTGTCACTCTTTTTTTGGGATTATCTCAAGAGTTGTTTAAGCTGTTAAAAATGTTATTTTTTCTGTTAACCGTATTTATTTCCTCTTTATATGCAATATATAGAGGATATCATGAAAGGATGGTCTTTGATGTTCTTTGGTGATCTGTATCATGCCGAGTCCGTTGCCAGCGCAGACTGAATTAATGCGCATTTTTTACAGACATCCGATTTGTTTAATTATTTGAAGTAATTAACTGCTTACAACACTCAGGTCCAATTAATTTAGGACCGTTTTGGACATTTTATCCCTGTGTCAAAAATATTTAAATGGATAATAATAATAATAATTGTGTATGCATGTTCTAATAGATATGTTTACCTGTAATTTTATAATGATTTATAATGCATAGAATGAACACTTTTCATTTGCAAATAATTTGACAATGATTGAATATCCTTAGTCGTAAAATTACTAAACACTTAAGTAAAACATTAGTGACATTTAAAAAAGGTAAAACATATTGAACAGCTGCACATAATTATTGACTACATATTCAGTTTCCTGAACGGCTACATGTGTAATTGTTGTTAGGATATATTATGGCACTTACCTTGGAAGTAATATGATGCAAAAACTATAGTTACAGTTTAAAAATGATTAGAAATAGTATGAGAAAAGCTTTAATACTTAAAACTAAACAAGCTACTAAGAAGTCATTAAAACAGGACGGTAACGATTTCTTTGGCAAAAGATACATCAGTTTGTATCAACGTTAATGGAATCAAGTTACATCAATATAAAATATTGTTCAAATAAACGATATCTCGACATCAAATACTATTGGAGATTCTTTAATCAAGAACACCAAGCAGTAATATTTCAGATGGCATATAATGAGCAAGAACGTATCACTCAATTTGTTGAATCATACTGGGACCGATTTTCTACAATACATAGAGGATAACTGTTTGTTTCAGTGAGATATCGATTTTATTTCATCTCGTGTTCAGTGGTAGTTTATATTTTTGCTCGTGGCTATGCCACTGGTGAAATCATGACTTTCGGTGCTCAGTAAAAACATATTAAATACATATAGTCATTGTTTCATAGTGCTTGCTGATTTTAAACGTGGAAGCAAAAAATTTTGATTTGCCACTGCTTTCGAAATTATGGGGATTCTTTTGAATTTGCGGGATTAACTGGCGAGATTCTTGTGACCGGAACGTTTGTTTGCTTTGCAGATTATTTACTCTGCAGTAATTGTTGATGCGATAAATGATTTCCAGCTGCTCTAATTATTGTAAAATTATTGGTGTGCATTTAGCAAAATCATGTACATTAATATTTGCATGTTAACCGTGAACGAGCTCTGCTGGAAGGAATGACAATTATTAACGCTAAAAAGAGAAGGTCGGCTTTTCTGTTTAGTTGGGAAAAACTGAGTTTTAGATTTTCGTCATCTTTGAGTATGAAGCGGGAACAATTAAGATTAATTTTAAGTAAAATAACTTGCAAGCACACCTTGCATGTTTTGCTACAAGATGGTAATGTAAATGTGATTTTTTAGATTAAAATGTTTACTGATCTCCAACAAATATTCCAAAACATCATAATCCATGACTCGGCCCATATTCAAGCTGCATTCTTCTGTAAAGCACAAGTGTTTTGTTTAATTACAATAACAGCTGCAAGACAAAGTGTATTCTTGACATGTGTTAAACGGTTAATCATGCAAACTGTGATTTGAGATACAAATGAACTTCAATATGATAAAACATAATTTCAATATAAAACAAAAACTAACTGCAATACATATTTTTCGTTTTATGATATATCATATTATATGATTTGTTTCTGTTTTATGAAAATAATCACACACTTACGTGAAAATATCCATCATTTGAAACTAAAGTAAAAATAAAAAAAATATTCCTAGGTATAGTTTCTTCAGTAGCCAGTCAATTTAGAGGCAAACCAAGACGCCGAAAACTACTATGCTCCTGTTAGGTATAAATGGATCCTTTCTTCAATATGGGTTTATAACTACGAATCTTGACCGTGAAGTGAAATGAGAAGTAAACAGCACGAGGAAAGTTATTTACCATGGGTAAAGGAATCTCAAATTGTTCGACAGGTCGGATACGTTAACAATAATAACCTTGCAAAGACTAAATGATCATGGACATTCACATTTCTACAATATACATACATTCAGTCATATCAATACATTCGAACGAGTGGTGGATATGTGCTTGGCGAATATACATACATTCAACAGTCCTGAAGTTTTACATAAAATTATGAAAATGAAATTCACATATCTGTACTCTGTTGAAGTAAGATAGATAGATCTAATCAGTGTGAGGTTCCTGTAATATATACCCACATTATCATGAAAGACAATATGATTGCCCTCAAAACAATTCTATGCAGTTCTACTCATAACTAGTTTTCCTGACACCAAGAATGCATACACAGATCTAGCTCATTTTACTGTTCACTCACAATCAATGAAAAAGGTGCACGCATTTCTTTATCAAAGAGCCACTAAAGACATTAAAGTCAATTAATTTGGAGTTGATCCACAAAATTGTTTAGCATTTGCAGTAACTTTGTTTTGTTATTGAATCGTAATTAACTGCAATTACTAAAGCTCTGACTGTTCAGTATGTTTTATCCATGATAAGACTTCCATATTCCGATTTGCATTATGTCACCTTTAACCTGTTTACAAATTACAAATATTGAGTCTATAAGCTGATTAAATCGCATGATAAAGCCTGACTAGAAGGGGTTTCATCTTCATAATTCAATGTAGTTATTTCTGCTATGGTCACTTCTAGACAGGCTTCATTTGTTGTCGAACAAGATATAAATTTGTTTGTTGATAGGTTATACAGACTTTGTCATACTCGATTTACTCGATATTTGACAGGAAAAACCACAACACTAAATCAACTACAAAACGTCTGTTATAACATTTATGTTTAACATAACTATAATTAATTTACACTGTGCGACTTGATTACAGACGAATTTTCTGGAAAAAGCAATTATTGTGTATTATTAAAGTAAGCAAATTCATATATCAAGACAAAACATTGAAATTTTACATATTGTATTGCTACGGTTCTACTTAAGTGTTGTTTCTGAACGGAAAGAATCAAGTTTCAATGATTATGTGTAATGATTAAACAGACATATGATCATAACAACTAATATATAATAAAACATAATGAATAAAGTAATTGCATAGAAAATGAGGTGTTATTTTGTATTAAGTCTCCCGTGTAAAAATACCTTCATAAATAAAAAGCGTGGGGTGGAATTGTATAACCATTTTATCAGTTACAAAATTACGTACAACGAATATCTAGATTAACAGGCTTACAGGTGCTTAGCCTTGAAACAAAACCATCTCATCCAATCTATCAGGTAAACCACGCAAATGAGGCAAATTGATGAAGGCTATTACATTAGTATACTGTTTTTTATATCACCATAAAATTTCTTACGTTTACGTCTGAGGCAGCAATAAACGCAGACAAACTTCTCTTCATCATGAATGGAACATGTTAGAACACTGTAACATGGACTCAACGAGTGCTAGCATACTTGATAAGATGTAGTGGTGACAGGGAAGTTGAGAAATGCACTTGGTTTACATATTGAATTAAGCATCAATTCACGCTATTTCAATATGATTATTAAATCTATATCAAGGATTGGAACGGTAGAAATAAACCAACACACTGAAAGCGTTAAATGACTGAAGCTAAGATCAAGAACTTTATCATTTCAAATGAAAAGCAATAAATTTATTTCATGCATTTGATGAACTCACTCACAAATGGATGGGACATAATGAAGGGTACTATTAGCACAATTATATCGTCCCTACTTACTCGAGTAAACGATGGCATAAAGGTTGAATATAAGATTCTTAATACCAGCTTTCTTAAGACAAACCTCTTAAAGTCAGTATTTTACCTACATATTTTAAGTATTTGAGATCAGGAATATTTAAGATGCTGCAGTGTAGGCTATTTGACACTACACTTTAAGTTCAAGGTTAAACTATGCTCTTTTAAAGGCTGAATCTGCCTCCCAGAACTTCTCCTGTCAACAGATTTTACAAATCTGCAGCAAGGAGACCAATCAGTTTAAAATTGTGTTATGAATATTCATTTTATTGAGGTTCAGATTTCTAACTTTTTAAACGGATACATTTGTTTTCTTGTTACACCATCTTTGATGATGAACGTGCATTTAAATTTGCATGCTGCGGTGGCATCAAATTAAAGCATAATCTTACTTGGATTCAATCCACGTTTATTATGATATTGTATGAGTAAAGAAAAGCATGGCGGTTCGGCCCCTTTACCACCAAATTGAAACACCATAAAGATGTGCACTTATAATAATAAAATATAAAAAAATACTTGGACAAGTTTCTATGATTTACTTAGAGTCGGGTACATACTAACACGAAACACTAGCTACATGAGCTAGTTTATGACTGCAAAAATGAAGGTATAACTATAATAAAAAATCATTGTTTTTTTTTAAATAATTGGTTAAGAGATTCAGTCGTCAGTTCGTGTGAATTATAGCTTAGTAGGCAATGGTGATTTGAAATTAGGAATAAATTTCAGGTTCGACTCTTCATGCAGACAGCCATTACGAATTCTTTTTTTCGACTTTTAAAATAACTCGGCGGCGAGTCCGTTATAAAAAGGCCTTATGTGAACTTGTCTACAAATAAGTTACTCGGATTTTTGACGCTTTAAATGATTAAAGAATAGCATTTCGTTTAACTGCTAAGGTAGTTGAGAGGTTACATTTTAAAATACTGTATAACACTTTCTTTATTTGAAATGTCGGGATTTATAAACGCGTTGTCGCATTACATCTTTGCCGAGAATATCTTTTAAGTTATAAAAGCATTGACTTACCTCATGCAAAACACGCCATTTTGAAGTAGTCGTTCATAATATTAAAATTCTGCAGGCACTTTAAACTTGTTATGGTAAAAAAATGGTTATAATTACAATTATGTATACTTGTTTAATGTAAGCAACAACACTATGGTGATTTTATAAACATCAAAGTCAATGCAAACATTTGAAAGAAATTCGTCTGGCGTCGATTATGGACGCCATATTCAATTCGAAATTGTCAAAAGCGAAGTTTGAATGCCAAAAAAGTAGTTTTATTCATTTTAAACAATATCATTAAAGTGATTCCTGACAAATCATGATAGCAAATGAAGTAAGAATGATTTTTTTTTAAATCATTTTAGTACATTTGGCGGCCATCTTTGATCATCTACGATGCCAATTTGAATACTTATGAAATGTGATTTGGTACGCAGTTATACTTATCTTTCTTTTTTTAAACTACACAACCGATGGCTAACGACTAAATGTGAAGGTTAATGAAGAATGCCTACGAATATTGAACAAATGAACATACTGACGGCCATGTTGGAAGCCATCTTGAATAGTTTGAGTTGCCCATTGATGGTGCGAGGCTGTAAATTAGGTTTGTGTATAAGAGGGCCTACGCTGCAAAATATGGAGCAAACATTTACATAAACAACGATGCATGGTTCGGCTAAACCTAGGTACAAGCCTATGACCCTGTATTCATAAATATCTTAGTACATTCTCTTTATTCAAGTCTTATGAATATAATGGCGTTCAGCTTAGTTACATTCTGAACTTATTTTCTTTCTTCTTACCCATTTAAATAAGGTTTCATAAAAGAGAATAATTGGAAACTGAGCACAGGGATACTAAATGACAAGTAATGAACAGTTAAAGGCTTTCTTGGTGACATTAAAATACCCGATGGATATTAATCGTTTTAATATGTTATTTTAATTACTTTAATTTTGCTTTAAAAGGGGATGGCTGATATAATATTACTGTTGCATCAGGAAAAATGCAATAACATTCTGCTCTCCATGTTGCTCATCACGACAAAAGCACGATTCAAATGCAATGCTTAATGAAGATTGATAATTGCTTACATACCGAATAATATGATAAGAGGAATAACGAGATTTCAAACGAAACAACACACAGCAGGATGTCAATATGTATTTGTTAACAACATCACCCAGGCAGAATGACATGCACATGTTTAATTATTAAAAAGACGATTTCAGAAAACAGACTTCAGTTCATGTATCCAGTTAGTGCTACTCAATGTTTAAGGAACAACGTATTTCAATATGGCGGTCTTCAATAGAAAGCTATTACCCTTGCGATATTTTCCACATCACAAGAAAATGAGATTTTATCAGACCTATTGATTTTAGGAAACCTTTCTTCGTGTCAACGCACGCTTGACTAAATCTTAAATTTGATATCACTTTCAGGCGATGCAACCATTAACCTTTAAAATAGAAAGAATACGTTTTATATTTTTTGCTTTAAACAATCATAACATTAGTTCACCACTGAATCACCCATCAATCATTTTAAAAACAAATCTATTTCAATATTAGGTTTAAAGAAATGTGCAATGAAATATATGGAGACTGACTAAAACGGTATGAGATAACAAGAGTATAGAAATTATTTCAACCTGCCCATCCTTTATTAATTTAAAACCTAGGGTGTCTCCCACGGATTTTATGCGGTTAATAATCGTTTTGTAACTTCTTCCTACTTCACTCTGCCATACCGGTTGAAATGGGAAAAGGAAATTATAACTTAATAGCATAGCATAATTTAACTGAATTTGAGCTGTATAATAATGAATGATACAGTTAATCAGCAAACGGGATCATGTTAGTAGAAAACATCACTGTAGCGTCAGATAGAACTTGTTTACAATCCGTGTAGTATTTCTTTATATTCTTAGTTATAAAAACAGTTCTCAACCAAAGAGCGGACATCATTATAAAAAAGTAAGTATGACTCGTTATTTTACTTTATTCACGATTATGCGGGCTTATTTTAGAAATTGGTGAATTCTGTATTCATTTGGTGGATTCTCGATCTTAAACCAATATTCCACAAATATGTAATGTATATTTAGTTTCTCAGTCACATCTTTTCTTTAATTTGGACAGCGACGGGATATTTCATTAATGGCACAAATATTGTAGATGTATGGTATTTTATAAAAATAATTGCAGGTAGGGTTTATTTCGCGTAACTTTCAACTTTAAAATTCTGAACTTTGAGCTAACAACACAGGATAGTATAACACC
Source organism: Mya arenaria (assembly GCF_026914265.1). Lineage (NCBI taxonomy): Eukaryota > Metazoa > Mollusca > Bivalvia > Myida > Myidae > Mya > Mya arenaria. The sequence goes on along the minus strand of NC_069125.1, from coordinate 48,580,245 downwards.
AATGCTTTTAATATTATATAATTTCATCAATAGAATGCATGCATTATACCAGGTATTATATTGATCGTTTTGACATAATAAGACATTATGCTTTGATTAGGAAATGTCGCCCACCTTGAGTTGTATATTTAAGAATGTTCTAGGAGAACAAACATCATGTAAGATCCAAAGTTTACCCTTTCTGGGAGCCCCGTTTCCGAACTTTCTATGAACACTTCAGCTCATACTTCAACTGGTGCTTCCTGTATGAAAAAGATGTATGATACGGACACCGGCTTGAAGGTTTCAAAACTTGGTCTGAAAAAGATGAGCAAGAATATCGAAAAAAAACTTTAGTTTTTCTACGAAGTAAGTTCCGCCTTTGAAATATATACAATTTACTAAATATGAGTTTTATAAACTAATCTCCACTTTTTCAATGAATACAAAAAGCGTGTCTCTATTTCTAGTGTAATAACCTCTGGTGCGAAATTAATATTGTTTTTGCTACTCAATATGCCTTAATTAAATTATCGCGATCTAAGGACAAGTTTAAGCTCTCCTGTGATCTGTTATTACATAAGTGTCGCATCTTCTGCCACTGGTTTCTCTGTGTGTGATTTCCTGAACAGAATTAGGGGCGTCTGTATTGTGGTCTTGAGGTACATCAATTGAATATACTGTTCCCAATATGATTTTTCTAGACTACCAACAAAATGCAATTTTGCAGTTTTAAAACCATTATTTAAGTTGGTCAATGTTGAAGTATATTTCAAATTAAAAAACAAAATAAGTTTCAATTTAGCGTTTATATTATAAGTCCAAACATTCAAATTATGCACGTATATGAAAGAGTGATTTATATTAAACATAATTCATACACGAACGCAAAACAAGTATATTAAAGAAAAAATATTATGTACCAAGCCTTTTGATGAATACACTTCGCTCAGGTCATAACATATGGACATACCAATTTGTCTTCTTTTTTTTCTTACTGCTTAGTACTTGTACATGTAACATGTGCGTGATTTGTGTGGTTCAACAACACAAACTTAATTTGTTCCGCTAGACCTATGTCTTGTGTTTAAGTTTCATATCTGCAGATAATATGAGCAGAAGGACACACAATTAAATGTCAAAGGAAGAAAATTGGTCCCTTGGTAAGCCTGAATAATAGAAACACGAGAAATATATACTGCAAATTATGTTTTTTCCGAGTTAGACGTAGAACAGTTGTAATAACGCATGAAATAAAGTTCCCCACGGTACATCGTATAGGGGAGAACCTTGGTTTCAACGTGGCCATTTCAAAACTGGTTTGAGCAGTTTTTGTCACGTGATAGTGATAATTGAAAGGCGGGAAAGGGTGTTTGCGTGTCATTTCTACAGAGACTTTCGTCTTGGGAACATCAAGTTTTTTAAAACATTCAAATTCATTTTATCGTAAAACAAAGGCGGGAAGGAGAATTATATAGATGATAAAATCATATTTGTATCTGAAAAATGGAGCATGTTGAGATTTGTTCGTTATCTCATATTTGGAGGGTTAGTCTAAGAAACATTAATTGTTTCGCGCATTGTTACGAACACAGGTTTCCTCGTCCATTTAAAAAACAAAAACGGGGTTTTGCCTGAGCTGCTAGTAACCTAGAGAAAAATGTTCGATCTTATCATTAAACAATGGATGGCGTTAGTTTATTTAGCCATGTTTTTTATTCTGATAAAATCGTGACATGCTCAGTTCGGGTTGATTATTATTTATAATTGTTGATCGGAATATTTGACACTTGGATATATGTATGTATGTTTTTCAAGCATTTGTTGTTTTGCTATTGCTATGTTGTCACCCACATGTATCTGCTGTTGCCCAAACTAAACGAGTCTCATAAGAAGTGTAATAACGATAATGTAAGTGTAATTGTCGTTGCCCGTGGCAAATCAATATCTCTCTATTAAACGAGACTGTTACTCACATTATTTGTGTACCTTAACCTTTCTTCCAAACATTCTGAAGGTTTTGTACATGTGCAAACTAAATACTTAGACGCGATGAACCTTTTTTTGCAAATCATACTTTAGTCCGCTTCCATTGTTTTTCATTCGAAATAGAGGTATAACTCAATTTATACTATTACCGATATCTGGGACCTTCCTTGACATGTGCGTTAAACGTCTGACAGTATTTCCAATTTCCATTTCCATTTTAAACTATGGTCAATGTTACAGACTCTGCACACTGATGACGCTGACGACCACGCAACGACAACGACTGCTTCTCACTTTTATAATGTAAGCCTCGATCGGTTATTTAGGTATCCTCTTAATCTTCATTGACACATTTAGATGCCGGGCTATGCACCTGCATTAATTACTGATGTAGTTTCACTTAATTAATACAGACAGTATTAATATAGTATACTATTGCGGTCAGCTTCATTCTGAACTTTATATGTTTTTCTCACGTATTCAAATTAAAGTATAAGAAAAGATATTAAAAAAGTGAACACATTGTAACTAAATGAAAAGAACAGAATAACAAATGGTTCCCTCGGTAATAACAAATGGGTCCCTCGGTATTCTGATTGTGACATTAAAAGACGCGATATATGTAATTTGTCGTAAGATTTGATTTACATAGGACTTATCTGTCTTTGTGTGATCAAGTAAATCAATCGATTTATTTTGACTATTGCATCAGACAAAATATAAAAATTATGTTAAAACAGTATTCATCTTGTTCATCACTGTATATGCGATATTTAACCAAACCAATGCTAGAAAAATGCTTTGAAAAGTTATATATCAATCGCCGCAGAAATAACCAATTAATAGAACAAAACAACGTTTTTCAGAATGACTAATGACTATTTGTATTCGTCTAAAGCGAACATTCAGCACAGTATAATGCGCACCTGTTCAATTATTTAAAAGCCAATTTAAGGGAACAGTAGTGGTACATGTATCCAGGTGGTGTTTATCAGTGTTAAAAGAACGACGTAATTTGAATTGTATGTCATTACAGGAAAGCAATTACACTTGTGGTATTCCCAATATCAGATGAACATGAAAATATAGCGAATCGGTTAATTTTTAGAAATCTTTTAGAAATAATATGGCATCACAGGCTTTCAGGCATTGCAATTATTCATCTTTAAAATTAAACAAAAGCATAGTTTGAAGAAACAGTGTATTAACACTTTCCAACCATTATGAATCTGAAGTTTAAATATAAGTGCTTTATTTGCTTACCCATCGGTTTCTATAAATTAACGTTGAAAATAGGCAACATATTGCACAAAGGTATTCCTGTGGAAGTTTTCAGACCTATTACGTATGTATGTAACTTTTATTTCATGATCTTGACATTGTAATTTAGTTTAAGTTTCTTACAAACGCGTAACAGAACTTGTAGTTTTTATAATCAGCTATGACGTATTTAAGAACATAGTACAAACAAGTTTTGCTGACCATTGACAGATTCGCTGTGCATTTTAATGTATTATTCAAATCAACAAAACAATATTTACCAATTTACAGTCGAACGTTTAATGTAATCCAAACCCATTGGAGTGAAAATTGTGAATAATTCGATATCTATATCTTATACTGTTAATTTCCAGAAAATTCATGCATATCATCAAACAATTTGAAGGAAATGATTTAAGTTTCGGCGAGGACGGAAGGTCATAAGGTATCGTTATCTTTTCAGAATGACAATTTCTCCTAAAATGTTATAAGAATACTTGTTATCATCGTTATTTATTTTCACACAGAAAACACCTTTTTTCTTTCAAGTGTGCCTTGCTGCAAACCAATTGGTTTTATGATTTAATGATTTTTAACACATCCAAACTTTCAGAGTCTCTAATGATAGTCGGCAAAACATTCCATGATTACGCTGCATCTGATGGGCAATTGCGAACCACACAGCTCTGCTCTTCGGAACAAGAAGTTGTTTAAAGATGTTTTTGTATCTCAAATTTCTTCTGGCTAATTAAGTTTTAGCAAGTGTTTGAGATAAATCGGTGACTGGTCATGTATTGCTTTGTATCTGTGGACTAGAATCTAACAGTCCACTATGTGAGTTATTGGTATCCAATGCAGACCTGTGAAATATGATCATAACGCGGTGTTCTCATTATGCTGCGAGCTTTAATATATTTTAAAGTCTATTTAACGCGGTCTTTGAAAGAACACATTGCAATAATAAAGACGTGACGTTATCAGAGAATGAGATTGTGTTGCATCTGTTTTTAATTATTTCCTGATGTATCTTTTTTACGTAATTGTTCGTATCCTGATCTGCAAAATGAGTTAATATGTTGTTCCGTGCTTATGTTGGAGTCTAGAAAAATACCATTTCACACATGCAAATGGTTTAATGTCACTTTTCCAAGGTTTCACAGAAACGGATTCAATATGCCTTTTGTTTGTTTGAGCTGTATATACGATGACTCCTGTTATATCGGCATTGAGTTAAACAGTGTTGTTCATTAAGGATACGATTTCGACGAGACAGTTTTCAACTAAATGTAAAGCTTCCTTCTGAGAGACCGAATTTGTTACTCACCTAGCAGCTAGTTTAATGGATGGGTCCCGATTGCCTTCATTCTTGGCATTTGTATATGATATGAATCAGGAGGAAAGGATTTCAATAAAGGAGGGGTCACATAAGTCCGACGGACAAGACCTTCATTGAGAGGAGTGGAAGTATAAAAACAAACTCTTTACGCTTTGCTTATATTTTGGGATAGGACATGCACGATAGGGTAGATATCCAAATATAGGGACTCTCATAGACAAATGCGAAAGCGTGTTTTTAACTACCTGTGTATAGGAATATTTTCTGGGAATCACACCGGCTCAATTCCGATGTAATGTTGGAGGATTCAATAAGTTAAATGATATTAATTCGTTCCGAAAACGATCAATAAGTAGTTTGCGTTCAATCAATGATAGATACTAACGTTTATGATTTTTATGAATCAAGTATATTTGTTTTTACTTCTTATAATGATAATCATAAAATTACTTTTACTACTTCTTCTAAGCTATGGCGGGTTAACCTTGGTTAACTTTGTAAAGTGTTTTCTGAAAATACCATACAACTGAAACAGAACAGAAATCAAATCACGCCATTAAAGAACATGCTAACGAATTACTGTCAATGAATTCGAAAAGGGTTAATAACATCGTGAACAAGAGTTTTGAGAATGAGTAAATATTAGTTTACAGAACAAACTAGCTTACGTATTGCCAGAATTTAGCCAGTGAGTGAATAAAGACAAGATACGCAAGGGTTCAAATGCCTTTTAATTATTTAAGCATAAATGGAGTCACTAACCTGTTTCATGATAATGATTAAATTTGCCATTCGGTCCATTTCCAATAATTATTACACCCGTATAATCACATCTATTTTGTGCTTGTCAGTTCTGCGACTGATATACGAGCATTGGATCAGCTAGACCGGCGTTGTAGCTCCGTTTGCCGATTCATCACTGTACTAAATCAAACTCACTGGACTGGTACATGAAGACATAATATTTATTGTATTTGTTAGCAATTTGACAGTACCCGGTTGTGATCGTTATATTATCTTTAGAAAAAGGCCCTATGCGTACTTTAAAAAAAGTATTAATCTTGAATGTAGAGATTTCACAAAACTGCAAATTGAACTCTGGTAATACAGTCAAAATCTCCCGATGGTGTCATTTTTTTGGGGAAATTTAAATCAAATATATTTCTTATTGGAAAAATTAGAATACTTTATTATATGCTTTAACAGAAGGAAATATAATGTATTTGTTTTGCAAAATATTGTTTTTGCATACATGAAATTATTAAATTGTCTCTTTAATGCATTAAATCATGACCAAGCTTATATGAAATGCAAAGGATTTACTATTTACTATATTACAACCTGATGAAAACACCTTTCGGATACATCGGACAGTTAATGAATTACAAAGATAGAGCAATTAATGTCTTTTAAATATTATTGTTTGGACACATGATGGTTAGCGTTCTTTTGCTTAAAGACTAAGAACATCGGATTGATAAAACTGATAACATTGTTACTGACTTAATATAATATGTTATTCCATGTAATAAGCATGCTTATTTTGTATATATTGTTGACTCATTTAAAGGTCAATTCTATTTAATAACCATCCGGTAAGTTATTTATACTGTAATCAACCATCTTTCAAATTGCGTACTTTTGCGGTAGTTTAGTTATTTAAATACTTAAGTTCTAAGTACTGTTATGTCTAACACGACATTTGATTATTTTACATTGCATGTCCAACAAATCACATTGTATTCCATTAGCTGCCACCGTTTGATAATACGACTTGCAGCAAAACTATCAATAATGGTGGTTTTGATATTAAACTACCATTACAAAAAATCCTGAACTAAAGATATGTCTTAAAGGTGTGTTCCCACTTTGCCAACCGATAATTTTTCCTAAAGAAATTGTAGGTGGGTTTGGGGGATGCATTGTTTGTGGTAACAATAGAGTTGATAAGTGATAATTGGTGAAAAGGCTAGACTGGCCCCATTTTTTATTTAAAAAGTTTTAAAACAGTTTAACCGTAATAGCAGTTTGCTACCATATACAGTATCAGAATGCATATTAAATGAGTTTAAATCACAATGTCACAATGAGTGTTCATTCTTTATTTTTAAATAAACAATACTCGATACAATGGACAATTTACATTAGCATATTATTTTATTGGTATCAATATATAAGCACATAGCACATATTGAATATTTTATTCATTAAACATTTTATTTTTTAATTATATTTTAAACATTCTGAAAAACATCACAACATAATAAAACAACACTATATACATATGTACATGTCAGTACGGAACATATTGTCCAAGGTATTATTACTAATAGTTTTATACATAAAGCACATTCAATGTAATTTAACTTAGTGTGAGACAGCATCAACATAGGACATAGTGTCAATCTCATCCATACTCAGTTGGGCCTTAAGGCGGACGAGCCTTTCTTCAAGTTGGAGGTATACTCGCTTTCGTGGGCGCTGTTTAGCATGCTGAACTATTTTGGCCTCATTTGCTGCCTGTTCCTTCTTGATGATGTCTAGGAGGGTGTAGATGTTGGGATAGCAGTGTTTCAGTTGATTGTTAATTTTCTGGTGCCACCCCTCCACATGGTTTGTCGTACTAGAGCCGTCGTTGTTGAAGTGGTTCCAGGCCTGCTGGTCTCCTTCTACCCACTGCTCCTTGAACCTTAGCACTTGCGCTGTTAAACAATGACTTATAGCTAGTAAGCTGTTTGTCTTAGTTTGCATGTGTACATTATCAGGAATGTTTTTATTAATTTAATAGGGCTGATTAGTGTTGTTTGCATGGTTTTATGTTAATTAACATAAGTAAACATAATGCTATGGAATGGTAACTGTAAATTATAAACATTCCAAGTTTAAAGTGGATAATTGTACACGCTTATTAATATGTTGATTAATTTAGATTGATTAATGATAAAGATTATTTGGTTTATTGTATGCTATTACTGTTACAATGAACAAGTCAAAATTTATTGGGGATTTGCAACGGAGTAGAGATATACATGATCATAGAAGATTTTACAGCTTTAAAGTATCTTTTCTCACGTTACATCATTACCTTGAAAATACCAAAACAATCATTGCTACTGAAAACTGTGTAGTTTCTGCGTTTTGAGGTGAGGTTATCGACACCAGCTTTTGACAAGAAGACATCTCCTTTCATAATAAGACATTAGCTTGCTATTGTTTTGGTATCGTATTTGAGCGGGAAAGCTGTTCATTATCTGACAAAAGCGTGGTAAATGTGTTTCCTTTTTGCTATTTGTAGTCGGGAGTCCATCAGAGGAAAATGTGACGAGCCATGGCATCGGAGAGTAGAATGTGGCATGCGTGCTATATCTTAACTTTGATATGTTAGCAATCTGAAACTGCCCCATGCCACTCGAGATTTTGCCCTATATGCTCAGAATTAGGTCAAAGGTCAACTGAGTGCACTTTATATACATGGTAATTGAAAAAACACCATATCTTTGTCAATTTTAGGTTTACAATAACCCACATGGTATCAAAATGGAGCTTAGGATTTGGCCTTCATTTACCACTTACTAAATTTTATATACCTTATTTGTATACTTATGAATATTAATGAGAATGTCCGAAAAAAGGGGGTTTTTTTAAGAAAATAATAATTTATGGACACTAGTTTGGCAATATCTTCGTTATCTATGTTATTTATATAGCCAGACTTTACCAAAATAAGGATGAGATATTCCTCTATCAGAAAACATATACTTTTTAATATTTTGATGTATCGTTTACATGCACAATTACTGCTTAAAGTGGGTGGGGTAACTTGACACCAACATCTTGAAAAATCCAAATGTTATAAAATTAAAAATTCAGATGTTGTTTTCTATTAAATATGGTTTATGTTTATAATGTGTATTAATAACCAGTATTTGTACATTGATCAATAACAATTAAATAGGTCAAAGGTCATTCAAGTGCAATAATAAGTAAATTTAAGTCATTTATTAAAGTATGCATGTATTAATGCAAAGACATACATAAAACACTAGCAGTCATAACTATTATGTTTTGCACTGTTAACCAAACTAAGTTTACAATGTTTAGTGTGTTATTAATGATTTTTCTACACAGAAATGCCCTTATCGCCACATTTGTAATGACTGTTAAAATCACAGTAGAAGATGAATCGTTTGCTTAATTGTTTCGAGCAAAATCTGTATTTGCTGAAATGATTTCAATACACTTAAAACAGGTCTATGTTAACATATTTTTCATCAGACACTTTCCTTATCGGCAAATCTTGATTGTGTTAAAATGAACATGTTAACATTTTACAATTTTCTACGAAGGCTTTTGTAAGAATGATCCACAAGTTAAACTCAAATGAAAACTATGAATATATTGGCATTACAAATTATTTGTTTTCTTATTTATTGAAACCATTTAAGGATATAGAGCGTTTGCTCGAGCAATCATTTATGTCCTACAATGTTTTCAATGTTATCCAATGTTGAGGCATTAATAGACGGCGCTTCTGTGTGAGAAAGCTCTATAACATATTACTGGTACAATCTTAATGCGTCTGATATGACGCGGCATAGGATTAAACATGTAGCCACTAACATTCCCTTTTTTCATCAGATACTTTCATTGTTGGTAAGTCTGAACATAGCTCGTCGAGGAAATGTTTAGTGTTTAACCATTTACTCATCAAGCTATGCTTAGACCTATCTGTGATGAAAAACTCTAATAAAAATACTAACAGTTAGGCAACTGAAACTTCATTTCTTGTTTACTGTAATTAAATCATTTTAAGAAATGAAGCGTTTGCTCGCAACTAGCAAATGCTTCATATCATACAATGTTGTCAATACATGTAGTCTCAAATATAATGGCACTTTACAGTACTTATTTGGAAGAAATACCTATTAGATATTACTGTTAGCATATTAATGCATCTTTACTGAGATGCGGCCATTAGTTCAATACTCATCCACACTCATTATTCTTTATCAGATGATTTCCTTGTTGGTAAATCTAAACATAGCTTGCCGAGGATAGTATGAACAGTTAATGTATTGCCCACAATCTATGTAAAGAGTATCCACTAGGAAAACTTGATAAAAATCAAGGCAAAATATAATTTCCTTGTTTAATTGCATTGCAATCACTGTTGGAAATTGAGCATTTGCTTGTCAAGAGCAGTTGATTCATTCCCTACAATGCTGTCAATAGGCGTTGACTACAATTGCCTATGTGTAGGACATTCAAATGCATATGCAGAGTTCTCCAACTTCTTACTTAAAGGTGCATAGTTAATAGACTCAAGTGTCAATTGGATTAGCGCAATTGATGCCATCACACCCACATGCTGGTGTACATTTCAATGACGCTTTAAAGCATTTGCAGCGGATAGATTTGCACTTGGTTTTACACCCACAACTTGTCAGTTCAATACAAGCATCAGGTACTGTTGGTAATCGTTTCCAGACAACTTCTAATCCATCAGGACCATCTTGCCATGCCTTAGTATCTACAGGCCTGATCTCTGTATCAACAATTGGTACATCAGCTGTGATCCAAATTGCTGCTTGATAATTTGCTCTTGCAATGTGCAATTCAAGAGCATCAGTTGTTGGTGGGAGCATTTCAAGCGTTTTCTTAGCTTTAACAAATAGCGAATGCCTTGCATTATCAACAGAGGTTTCATTGGTCCCATAAAGCAAGCATACAAACTTCTCTGCCTTATCTGACTTTCTGTCTCTTCCAACATCCGAAAGTAGGTCAGGACAAGTAACATAAGTCTTCCAACAGGTCTTCTTACTAATGCCACTAAAGGCCGAAGTTGTGTCGCATCCAGTCAACGCATGAAATCCCAAAATGTTAAGGTGCACATCTCTGGGTATTTTCTGAGCGATACTATGCACGGGGTATAGTTTGGTTTTCTTTGAAGTCCCAGCCATCATCCATATTTCGATGTTTAGATACCCAAGATGGTATATCAGTAGGAGCAGTACATCTGTATCTTGACATTTGACCACTATTCTCTCATAACCTTCTCTTACAGCATCTAAGGCATGTATAATGATCCTCGTGTCTGCCTCTTCCTGGTTCGATGACAGTTGTGGTACTTCACGTCTGTTGGATGTAGCTTTGAGTACATTTTGGTAACCTCCTCCTGTTACAAGCTCTTGATCTCTCGGTAACGAGTCTGCCCTTGTTGCCAAATTCTCGGAAAGAAACCTCGCAATATCTGCTTTGTTCTCATCCATTGCTAGGAAGGTATCCCATGACTGCGGCAGTGGTACATCTGGACCAGTAATCATTCTACGAATTGGGCGTCGGTTGCCGGATCGCTTGCTCCTAGCACTTGCCTTTATTGATGATTTTCCGATATATCTGTCGAATGCCACGTCTATTCTGTGTGTAGTTGTGTTAAAATACCTCAGTACACACTGCACAAACACGTCTGCATACTCTCCAAATGTACCACAGCCATCTGGTTTACCTAATGCCTGAATCATTGCATGTCCATCAATCACTATAGCTGTTTTCAAAGTAGCCACTGGAAGCTCTTCCTGGACAAAGACTGCACTATCTGTAGTAAGGACCGCAAGCAGATCAGATTTGGCTGTTGGGTTCATAATTCCGCCAACTTTTGCAAGTGACAGTGGTACTGGAGACAACTCATGTTTTAATACAGATGCTATTTCGACAGTTCTGCCAGCATTAGCCGCGTTGAAGAGTCGTTGCATCAATCTTCTGTCAGCTTTTATTATCTGTGTGGTTTGCTTTGCTTTCACTGGCACTTGGTAAAGCATGGCAAAGGTTTTCAATTTCATTTTTTTCATTGGGTCAAAGAATTGTTTTTTCTTTGAAACTAGTCTCTCGTGAGCATTTTGTAGTACACGTGCTGCACCTTGATCCCTTGCTTCAACTAGGTCCTTGGTTATTTCGGTAGTGGCTACATCTTTTGTTGCAATTGAGACTAACTTTGAGCACTCCCTTACTGGTAACACCAGGTTATTATCAGCATTATCGGTTTCAATGTCTACTTCTGTCAGTAAGTCTAGTCCTTTGCAACAAAACACGTCCCGTATGTCGAGGTATTGAAGCAGCGCTTGAACATGGCTTTCATCAAGATCTACCCGTGATCGCTGGAAGTCGGCCCTTGTAGATGTGAACTCATCTTCATCATCTCCACTAGTGTCTGTGTAGAGAGCTCTCATCTTTTGTGAGATGTTTGAGCGAAATGCCCAAGTTATACAGAACTTGTCCCGTGCTGAGTCATTTCGTGTTATTCCTATGATTCCATTGTTAAGCTTGCAGAGTTTATTTATCCACTCGGTTGCTTGGTCTGTTGGAATCTGGCTGAAGTGGTTGTTACTTCTCTTGACGACGAAATTCCCATTCATGAACTCAGTGTAAACTTCTGGTGCTCTGTTCTCCAGGTCTTTCATCTCGGCCAAATACACAGGTCCCCATCGAGCATAGTTTAGGTGGTCATACGCTGTCAGCCACGGTAACATTGCGGCGAATGCTTCAAGGTGCAACTTCCAGTTTCCTTCTCTTTCCGCACGAATAAACAGAAGCAAAATCTCAATCATATCCATATAGGTCTTCCAGAACACATACTGCTTGTTGCCAAAGAACAAAGAGTCAAACTCCTGCATCTGGCCGATCAAGTTGACATCCAGAATAACTTCATGTAACTTCGCAGCCTGGTCCATTACGTTTTGGTCATATCCAGTTATCTTTGAAGTTTTGAAGATATTAACCAGATCCGTAGATGATGCTTCCATTTCTCCAACATCTGTATTTGTGCCACCGGCCTTTTGATGTAGCCAGGATCGAAACATCGTCCACCTTAACCGCCACAAAGCCTCATACGTTAGGATATGTGCACGTACTGCTCTGTAGTACGCCTTTCCTTCCATCATGTTTGAAGTTACGTTTGGAGGATACAACCCAGCATCAACCCACACATCATCAAGACCAGCTGATTCCATGTGTTGTCCAATTGCTTTCAAAAAGTTGAAGCAGACATGGAGGCCACCAAGTCTGAATATGACGTTTTTATACTTCTCTTGGTTCGCCCATGTTAGCTCTATTCCTTTGGCATAGAGAGGCTGGTCACCAGTGATAACAGTATGTGTTTGTCCTACATGATTTGATATTGCTATAAATCTATCGATAACCGTAGTCAGCGTATCAAAGTCATCTGCAGGGGCCTGCAGGATTGGAAGCATTCCAATGGTAGTCATCGGTGGACTTGCTTGACTGGTCGATTCATTAAATGCTCGCCATGCTGGAACTTTCTGCTCTTCTGTGTCAGTCTGTCTTGTTAGAAGCCACACAGTGTCCTCTATACGGGCCTGTTCACATTTGACATCTATCTCAGTGAACCATCTGTCCGTATTTATTTCGTCAGCGGTTTGCACTGGTTGAGGTCTACTGCCATGCGGCATCTTTGCTCTGTGTAACTCGTGGAGACTCTTTAAAGCGTCTGTGTTACAACTTCTCTCTAAGCTAGGTGTGCTGTCATCATCCGCGATTTGTAATGGATCTAATTCTGCTGCGGTTTGTCGCTCCCACACAACCATCTGCGTACTATGGAACGTGTTTCGCCCATCCAATGTAGACTCCAACACATCTATATTGTCACATGAACAATGTACAAAAACCCCACGCTCGATATTACTTGGAATATAAACTCCTCCATTTTGAATATACTTTTCCAGAATATTGTTAGCTATGGCATTATCAATCCGTCTGATTGTAGTGATACCAACTGTATGATTAGCAGCATGAAATAGTTCAACTAACGCCTTTGAGCGTGTTGCTTGATGCAGGGCAAGACCTAAGCCTACATGTTTTGGTGTAAGCTTGGTTCCATTAGAAACACCACAAATAATATCCTGTGCAATACTGCAAACTTTTCGATTTGCAGATGCATTAATGGCATCATCATCTCCATCTAACAGGGCCATACCACCAAAAAGCAACCTAAGAAATATGTACAGACTATCTGGAATGATCTTTTCAATGTGTTCATCATCAAAGCCTGAACAAATTGAGTCGTGTCCAGGCATTTCATTTAAGTCGGTTCTTATCTTCAGGGCCGCATGGACTATTTCTTGCAGAATCGTATTTTCGCAAGGTTCAAGCACGACTGAATCATCACCTGAGGTGTCTGTCTCTGAGCCTGAATCAGACAAAAATGTTTCAAACTGTTTTCTTGATTCTTTTGTCAGTGTCTGAGAAATGACTTTGTTCGTTTCACATGCAGGGTACAATAGCAGCGAAGATTGTTTATCTAACGGTCTTACCAACTGTCCCTTCTCACCAATCGTCCGTTTCACGTCCTCATAGAATGACTGTTTTCGTGTCTGATATTTACTTGGTACACTCTTGCCTGATTCCTGTTTTCTTCGGCAATAACTACTCCACACTGCATTCATATCATAAACATGACCACGAGAAAACCCTTCTTCCAGGACATGTTTGAGCTCTTTCATCACTTCATCTTCAGGTTCATCTAGAGTGTCTATCGTTATAGATTTGCGTCTGAATTTTGATAAACATTTCAAGTGATATTTGCCCTCAGACGCTATTAAATCGTTAACACCTGCAAGACGAACTCTCATAACATTGTCATTCTTCGAAAGTTTAAGGACATTTTCAGATAATTTGAATGTAATAACACTGTTCAACTGTTTAACATTGTCAGATTGACAAAACATACAGCGATTAAAGTCAACAGCATGTACTTTGGCTCTGGTTGTAGAAGTAGAAGGGGTACATGTTTCAGGGGTACTATGACATTGTTCATCCGGTTGCTTACTTTCAGGCTGTTTGAACTTATTTTGCAAACGACTAAGCCTTTGCTTTGAGGTATATGAGCTATAACAACTATTATGCCACTTAATTTTATTTTGGTCTGCCCATGTGTCTGTGTCAAGTTCAGTGGTTCTGTCTATTACCTCTATGTTGTCAGTGTCCTGCAAGCTTTTTCTGATTTCGGACACTTCTCTGATCCGCTTTTTGCCATCCACTGTTCCGATACGCAACACTCCCCCTTTCTCTTGGCAAATTATGCAACGGTCAAATGATGTTCCCGATGAACGTCGCTTGATAGACACAACTGGATTGACCTCCATTTTTCTGAAATGATAAAATACAGGATATTAAAGTTCACATACAGACAAACTATGACACAAACAATTAAAGATTTCGCCAGTAAATATAGCATGCAATTTTCGTCCTTAAATTAAATTCATTCTTAAACCCTTTAAAAGCTATACAATATCAAATTCTCCCTTTTATAAATTATTTGCTTTTGATTGACACTTTAATATTTTAATTATCATAAACATTCAACTAGTGCTATTGTGTATACTATTTACCTGCAGTCCTCAATAGTTGTATAAACGTACTTGCGTTCTGTAACTGGACATGTTTTCTGATCTCTTCACAGCTGAAAATATACAAAAAGGTAATTACCAAGATGTAAAGACTATAGTTGACTACTTATCACAACAAACACCTGTCCAATGAGAAACTGATACCAAAACAACTCCATTGAGATTGTGTTTATAAATCGTATTAAAGAACGAAATACTAATGGTGCGAATCACAATAAATAGTTATCGTAATTAAGAGCGAAATACTAATGGTGCGAATCGCACAAATTGCGAAAAAAATGAGCAGCGATTCCCCCTTGAAATTAGTTTTTCTGTTGCTCAATTATATAGAGAACTTAACAGATACATAGTGTATTAGGCAATACACCCAGGGATAAAGTATATAATCAACCAGGACTGTAACTTACAGTGAAAGGGACTATCAGGTCACTGCAATGTTTATGTAGGCTAAATGGCAAACTTCTATACAAGGGAAGTAACTTTGTTTTAACTAGGCGAATTATAACAAGGTGGGATAACTCCAAAAAAAATGTTCATACTTGTTTGAATGAACCTTTCGCAAAAACACATATACTTAAAATATAAGGCTGTTGTCAACATAAAATAGTGAACATTTATAATACCAGGAGACGTCAATGAGTTATGCATGTGCGTAATCTCTATTCTGGTTTATTTTATTGCCATGGCAACGTTCACAGTTGCAGATTTTTCCATCCTCACTAATACACTTGTGTGTACCAAACAGCATAACAAAGGCAAATAATTCTTGATAACACATAGATGTTGTTTTATTTGCTAATTTCCGTGTTTGACCTCGAAAGTACATTGACCTTGACCTTATTTGACTTTAAAAGTTGGCCTCACAAAAGCTATATGTTCATAGAACTGATATATATTTTTAATAAAAAAACATATTTTATTAAATAAAACAGATATAAGATATGCAAAACATAAGTCATTGAATCAGCAAACCTGGGCAATGTTTTGTGCTTTGTTGGTAACCATAGTAACCGACATCATTCTAGTGCCCAATTTTGCTGAAACCAAAGATTATACAATGGGCTGTTTTGTATTACCTTTAAACACCAATATAAAGATGCATAAAGCTAAATAAAAAGAAAACATATTATGTATACTAAAATTTTCGAGTATGTTTCGCTTGTTGACCTTTAAATGACCTTAACCCTACCTTTTGGAAACATTGTTGGAGAATTTACTAGAAAGCTATATATACAATGATAATATAGAACAAAATATAAGTTGATAAATATAAGCGTTTTAAAGTTAAACGACATCGAGTAAGACAGGTAGAGTTTCAATAAATTTTGCAATTACTTGACCCTTGACCTAGTTTCTCACCTTCACATTCGATTTTGTCAGTGGCATTGTGTGGAGTCACACACAGCTGATATTGGGCAATACGATTATGGAATTGAATCAGTTATACTCTATGATGCCATGGGCCGTCAAAAATGAGCGACTTTTCCGCTTATGGTCTCCCGACGTAACACATTGACTTGAATTGACTTATTATTGCACTTGAATGACCTTTGACCTATATAATTGTTATTGATCCATGTACAAATACTGGTAATTAATACACATTATATACATAAACCATATGTAAAAGAAAACAACATCGGATTTTTTAATTTTACAACATTTGGATTTTTCAAGATTTTGGTGTCAAGTTACCCCACCCACTTTAAGCAGTAATTGTGCATGTAAATGATGCATCAAAATATTAAAAAGTATATATTTACTGATAGAGGAATATCTCATCCTTATTTTGGTAAAGTCTGGCTGTATAAATAACATAAATAACGAAGATATTGCAAAACTATTGTCCATAAATTATTATATTTTTTAAAAAATCACCCTTTTTTGGACATTCTCATTAATATTCATGAGTATACAAATTAGGTATATAAAATTTAGTAAGTGGCAAATAAAGGCCAAAGCCTTAGCTTCATTTTGATACCAGTTGGGTTATTGTAAACCTAAAACTGACAAAGATATGATGTTTTTTTCAATTGCCATGTACATAAAGTGCACTCAGTTGACCTTTGACCTAATTCTGAGCATATAGGGCCAAATCTCGGATGGCATGGGGCAGTTTCAGATTACTAACATATCAAAGTTAAGATATAGCATGCATGCCAAATTCTACTCTCCGATGCCATGGACCGTCAAAAATAAGCGACTTTTCCCCTTATGGACTCCCGACTATTGGTTACATTGGGTTTGGTGAAATTACGCTTGTTTTATTTTGCAAGTGTGAATCGTGGAAAAATCAGCAGCTCTCCTCGATGTTTACATTTTGGTGTATAGTGAAACTATTTTTACAAACAATAAAGATCTGTCATTTTAATCTTATTAATGTATATAACTCACTGTTAGGCCACAATTGGACAAATATTATTTTTGGTAATAAAATAGGCTTGCCAACCGCAACATCACCACGAATGTGAACGTTTATATGAAGACTCTGGAAATTATCTTATTCGTCTTTAGTGGATTTGGATCGACGTGTCTCAATGTGTTAAATCAGTGAATGTCTTATCATTCATCATAATGCATAGTAACTCTTCTGTTGAACAGATTATTCCGCATAGCTTTGTGTAGTTTGTGTATGGCTACATTTAAATTGGTGTAACATAGTAGTTTGTGTTTCAATGCTTTTTTCTGTACTTGATTATAGCTTTATTTTATGTTTTGCTCCTATCATATATGTTATATTAAACTTGCATACATATCTAAAGTGCGACTCTGAAAACTACAGCAACCAGCCTTTATTTACAAAAAAACGCATCAAGATTACTTTCAATTCTTCAATAATATAAAGTACATTTATAAGTTGAAACGCCAATATAATATAATATAATGCGTTTTAATTCACACTTGTCTTGAACGTTCAGTATAAAACCGGTAGTCTATAAATATATGATTCAGTTAAAATAGACTTCATATTTCAGTCACAAGTTATTTCATTCAAATTCGCGTTTCAATAACAGCGACAATACTAAATAACGTCAATATTTGTCATTATTATAATGCTGCTTCAGTTTTTTTATTATATGTTTAATACCAATAAACCTGTGTAGGTGTTCAAAGACAGAACTGTTTTGCTAACGATACAGTTGTAAAAGCTCTGTTATTTACTCCTCCTAAAAAACCGCGAAACTTTATTGGTTTTGTCTGCAGGTTTCCCCCATCTGAAGCAAGCAGTGGCAGTGATCATAACGGTGGTTGCCAGTGGTGGTGTTAACATTTATGTTTGGAAGGAAATACATTTATACATAAACCATCAATGAAGTTTTAATAAAAGGGGATTGATACAAAATAATTCAAGATGAGTAATTCGTCATTCAGTGAGAAGGATTTGGTAAGTACAGAAATCAAATAGTCAAAATTGTAGATGCCATGTTGCAGTAAATTATATCTATTAGCGTTGCATTGTCGCTTTTATCCCAAATGCATGTTTTACCAAAATCATATCGCAAATATTGCATATTTCATGTTGCAGTAAATAATGTATATAAGCGCTGCGAACGACAATTCTTTTTTATTTAGACAATTTTTTTAAATAAATATAAAAAACAACATTGTTTTTTGGTGGTTCATTTTCACTTCGTTTGTTCTAAATTTAAGTTTAAGGCATACAGGTTTATGTGTTTCCATTTCTCCGACCAAACCTATTTTATTCTGCTACAACATCATGAAGGGCATATTCGTCTGGCGAGTTTATTTATTTGTATTGAAGAATGAAACACACATCAATGTTTGGACTCAGATTTAATGTCTCAATTAAAATTCAAGGCACACAATATGAGTTAATATAATTACGTATCAAGTTTGAATATTTGGTGTGATATTCTAACACAAAAAAACAGGCTCTTGAGAAAACAATTATGCAAAGGTTTCCACTAATACTTTATTTAACCTGACATCCATTAGAAGAAAACAAACTTCTTTACGATTAAAAGTTATCTACCAACTTCCGTTTTTTATTGCCAATTTCCATCATGCAAAGTTAAGAAATGCATGTGCACTCAAATTATTCGTAGACAATGTACTTATTGAAAATGTAACTTCGAAGAAATTGCTTGGAATTGTTATTGATTCATCATTGTCATGGAACCTGCAAGTTGACTTTGTCTGCAAGAAAGTAACTGCAAAGATAGCTCTTTTAAAAAGACTTAATTACTTTTTAACGGATCAAATGAGACATTTGTTTTATAAATCGTATATACTTCCTATGTTTGACTGTTGTTGTAGTGTTTGGGGGAAAAGCAAGCAAACGCATACGAAACGAATAACCATGCTTCAAAAAAGAGCTGCTAAGATTATTCTCTTAAAGCCTATTAGAACGCCATCGCATGCATTATTTAAACAATTAGAATGGCTTCAATTTGAATACCGTTGCAAATATCAAACGGCTGTTATGGTATATAAATCTATTAACAATCTTACACCGAGTTATATAAGAGACATTATAAAGTTATCAAACAATACAAGATATGGATTACGATCTTCTACGCGACAAGACATTGCCCACATTCGACATAAAACTCAATACAAGAAACACTCGTTTGCATGCTACAGCGGGACAGTTTGGAACTCTTTACCAGAACGAATACGTAAATCGAACACGGAAAATACATTTAAAGCCTGCTGCAAGAAGTTCTTTTTACATCATCAATTGCAAAAACCGTTGTAAGAATTGTACGCATAATTCCATGACTATTGTTTTTACATTATATATATCTCGATTAAGGTGTTAAATACATGTGTGACTGTCCTACTTACTCAGTTAATAAATTTTAATGATACGATTTGTTAACCTTTAGGTACAAATTGATGTATTGTTCGGCATTGATCTTATAATTAATGTATTATATTCATGTTTCTTTATGTTTTCGTATAACATTTTAATACGTACCCTTTTGAAATAACATAAATTTATGCTTGCGTTTTCATTCTAAGCATTTATGTGTGTGTGCGTGTGTATGTTCTTTCAGAAGGCCACATTGTAAATAAGTCGTGTGTTATGTTTGTTTATAATATGATGTCTATGTCTTAATGTGTTACCTTCTTTAAATAAAGTTATTATTATTATTATTATTATTATTATTATTATTATTATTATTATTATTATTATTATTATTATTACATCATGCATCAACCAAATCTCTTACGTTCACTCACGTATGCATGTGATTCGTAAGTGCTTAACAATATAAATTAATGATTTCGAGCGAACAAATTAATTCCGAGATTCGAGCTATTTTAGAATGTTAACGAGGTAAATAAATGGTTCTGGATGCATTCTGGTGCACCTGCCATAAAAAAATGTTAATTTGATGATACAAAGCTCTTTCTGCGTTCAAGTCTGCAGAGTATAATAACAAAGTGGGCCGCAACACATCTAACGCCACTACCTCTAATTAAAATCATAATCGGTGCTATCCCCAATATATTTCATAGAATATTTGCTGATTTTGGATATACCATTCGAACTTCACTTTCAAGTGCATAATGCCAGTTTACATTTTAATTATTTTAATGTTAAAACGTCGGTGAAGAAAGGTAGATCGTAATAAGTTTTGGTGTGAGAAAGTTGCCTTTACATACTATTAGAAAAAAACAATACATTTTAAGCATCGCTATGAATAAGTTAAAAAGATAACTGGGATAATATCATTTGAATACCGAATTTTCCAGGATTGTTTTAGAAGAAAGACAAAGCGTCCAAAAGGATAACCAAGAACCCATATGAGATTAATCAATAGCATACAGTGAAAAAAAACACAGTCAATAGAAATTTTTCCTCAAGGTGACCAGTAGATATGTTTCACTTGAGGATCATTTGCAATTAAATATGTTCTACATTCGCAAACGTATTAAAGATAAAATAGAATCAAGCTATTTCAGCAAAGCACGTAACGCATGGATGTTATTCAATACCGCATGACATAATCAGTTATTGCTGATACAAGGGCACTTAAAGTGGGTCTGAATAAGCATCCGGTGATCATAAACTGTTGTAAAACCAACATTAGTTCACGAATGCTCTACTGCAATAAAGACAGTTTTAGAAAGCAAAGTGCATTTTACCAATATTGCGGCAGAAAATATTGCAAAATCGTATGCTTTTTTACTGAAAACGGTACTTATATTCGTAAATTTTCGAATGCCATACTTGTACCTTTTTTGTAGACATCCGTTTCGTCGAAGAATTACTTCTTTATTAATATATTGGAAGCTTAAAGACAGTAGAATCGAAAGGCATTATTCATTTATGCGAAATATTAAAGCAATCCTACATACGAGGCGAGCATCTGTTCAAATACACATTGGTTTTACAATTTTTACGGCAATCTTTTGTTGAAGACTTAAACAATTTAAATCTGCAAATAATGACAATGCCAAAACAGCCATATTTTAGGCATTTTCGTTTGCAGAATATCTCTTAGAAGTAAAATAGCACCTTTAATTTTGTTAAAATCTGCTTAATGTGAAGATCACAAAACAAGTTTATATAACTATTAGCATATTTATTTGCAAAATAAATACTTAAGTGGTATCATCTGTTGCTACATTATTAATATTATATTTCTTATAGTAACTGTTACTGTAGTATATATCCTTGCTATGCGGTTTTGACAGTTTAGATATATTAATTGTATTGAATTAATTATCTTGACATACGACAGTATTCTTATATACTAATGATTTTCCTAACATATTAAAATGTCAAAATGCAAAGTTCTGACTTAAAAAGGAGCATTCTACAAATATGAGTACTTCTTCTTTCCTTACAATTAAATTCAATGCCAATTGGTTTAAACAATAAAAAAGGTATGTCAAATTTCTCCTTAGAATAATCAATCATTTTGAAGTTAGGTACCGCTAATCTTGACAGACGACTATTACATCGTTCAGTTGCTTGACATCATTTATTTATTCGCATAGGTATACTTGCCAGTACATCTGTGACATTATGCAGTGTTTGTACAGGTATACTGGCCAGTGCATAATATGTGGCATCTTGCAATTTTTGCACAGGTATACTTGCACGTACATCGTTGGCATCATGCAGTTTGTACACAGGTATATTAGCAAGTCCAACTGTGATATGCAATTGTACACACACGTACTGGCCAGTCCCTCTGATATCATTCAGCGTTTACACAAGTGTATTGGTCAATCCAATCTGTGACTTCGTGTAGCTTTTACACAAGTATACTGACCAGTCCCTCTGTGTCATCATGCAGCTTTTAAACAGGTGTACTGACCAGTCCCTCTGCGACATCATGCAGATTTTAAACAGGTGTACTGACCAGTCCATCTATGACATCATGCAGCTTTTACACACGTGTACTGGCCAGTCCCCCTGTGACATCATGCAGTTTTCACGCAAGTGTACTGGCCAGTCCCTCTGTGACATTATGCAGCTTTTACACACGTGTACTTACCAGTCCATCTGTTACATCATTCAGTTTTTACACAGGCGTACTGGCCAGCCCCTCTGTGACATCTTGCAGCTTTTACACACGTGTACTGGCCAGTCCCCCTGTGACATCATGCAGCTGTTACACAGGTGTACTGACCAGTCCCTCTTTGACATCATGCAGATTTTACACACGTGTACTTACCAGTCCATCTGTGACATAATGCAGCTTTTACACAGGTGTACTGACCAGTCCCTCTGTGGCATCATGCAGCTTTTACACAGGTGTACTGACCAGTCCATCTGTTACATCATTCAGTTTTTACACACACGTGTACTGGCCAGCCCCTCTGTGACATCATGCAGCTTTTACACACGTGTACTGGCCAGTCCCCCTGTGACATCATGCAGCTTTTACACACGTGTACTGGCCAGTCCCTCTGTGACATCATGCAGCTTTTACACACGTGTACTGACCAGTCCATCTGTTACATCATTCATATTTTACACATGTGTACTGGCCAGTCCATCTGTGACATCATTCAGTTTTTACACAGGTGTACTGGCCAGTAAAGGTAAAGATATACTTTTCATGAATGTAATGTGACTTACACTCGCTGAAATAGGTATATCTATCGAGTATTTTTACTTTGTGTTTTGTTTCTGTTTTTAAGGACGGTCGTTTCTTCCTCTTTTAAATCACAAATGTTTCCGTTTGCTGATGGCATGATGAGTTTTCAGTTTTACTAACTGCTACTTTGGGCCATATATTACAGTTGCCTTTCGGTAATTGGTATTATTGTACGAATTTTATTGCCTTTATGCACTTAAGCCAAGTTAGGAACTCTGTTTACAAAAGGGCAGACATACTGCGTCATTTTCTGAAGATCTGCAACTAATGACCTTTTTATACGTGTTTAAGATAAAAAAAGTATGTGTGTGTAAACGTTTGTACAGGATAATATGATAACTGTATTTTGAAAGTAAGCAAAATATGACGAATTATTATGAATTGTTTTGAAAACAACACTAAAAAAAGGTTATGAGGAGAGTACCTTTCTCCGATTCTTTGATAAGTTCTAATTGTGTTCTAAGTAAATATTCCGGATGGAGCTTCAAAGATATTTCTGTTCCGTTCATTATGTAAATTGGATGACTTCTCCAAAGGATATTGACCCCCGACTTAACTACTTTTTTACCCCAACAGATGTCCATTAATTTTATTATATAATTGGTGCATGAGTTATTGTCTGCGTTTTCTTTGTCCATAAAAATACGTTTTTTTTTATATCAAATGCCATATAAATACTATTCATAAACGTTTGTTATCATTTCATTGGAAATGTCCGTTTTAGTTGTCTTATCATGTGTAATTTCCGCTCTTATTTAAGGACAATACATGATTTTATCTCATATAAATTGTCTCTCCAGAACGCTTTATATCATCAATAGCAATATTTATATCTTTATAAGGTCTAACATAATGAAATTGTTTCCGATTTAATGAAATACGCTGGACTTTTAAACCTGACCATATTTTCATTTTTTCCACTGGACAAACTGGTATTGCCCTATTAATTTTATTTAATGTTTTTTGTGTTTCTTTCAGTAATGCCTTGCACGGGCAAGATACACAAATGTCTTAAACATGGGTGTAGTTGATATAGCGACGATGTTAAGTGTGAAATGACATTCAGACACAACTGAACCAAAGACAAATTTTGACTTACCTACCCTTTTTACCAGTACAAATTGGCCCTATAAAGATAGTAAAAAGATGCGGGGAGTGATTTTTCACTACCTGTGTTTAGACTGTCCAAGTTAAATCGTTATTTAATGCATAATATTGTTCATAAATACCTGAACTTGTATCATCCGTTGTGTTCTCGTCTGTGACTGCTTTAATGTATGTTGCTTTTTTGTCGCATTGTCGCCAATAGTTGCGTAACCAGCAATGTGTGTGTCAATAAACCCGTGTGTGTGGCCGGGTTGCATGTTAATTAGATAAACCTGAAAGTTGTGTACAAAGCTAAATACTATTCGTTAGTATAGACCAGATAATGACAGATGGTAATTTTAATGAACACCGCAATTTTCAAAAAAGTATCCAACTTCTTGTCCTTGCGTCATAATAGAAAAGGAATAATTGTTTTTTATTAGAATCGGTCTTATCCGTCGTGTTCTGATGTCAATCGACATATATGACATATCAGAAAATCTATTACGAAGTTCAATCTTTCTATACAAATGATTTTCGGATCGCTTTTATGACAGTCCGGTTTTACATAAAGAGAATTTCATGGATAAACATGAATTCAAGAACGAAAACGAATAATCTGTACGGTGTCTGAATTTCAATCGCATTTTCACGCAGAGAAACCTGTAACATCGAATGTCGCAAATTGATAAATCAAACTAAGTGTGTTGAAATTGTTTATCTTCAGTTATTGTCCTCCACCACGTTGGCCTTCGTACTTACCTGTGCAATATATGAGACTAGCTCTGACTTTCACTGCAATATTGAGGGAAGAACAATAAAGCAACTCGGAAATTTATGGCGCTTCCTCTGACGCCTATTTAAATTCGATACAAAGCATGATTATTATAGGAGCTGTACCATAGGACAGCTGCTGGTACGGTCTGAAACTATGGAATACTATCTTCATAAACTGTAATATTTTAAGCTTGTAATGTTTCTGATGTCTGTTCTCGGTTGATAATTAAACGTCATAGTAGTCATTTGTCAATTTTAGCCATAACAATTGCAAACCAATTTTAATTGAACTAAAGCGAAGATGCATATTTCGCGTGAACAATGCTATCACAAACGAGGCTTCTACATGTGCTGTAAAACTTGTTGACGGATTGGACTACCAAAGCCAGTTGTTAACTTAAACCATCTTCATGGTGGAAACCATTTCCGTTCTTGAAAATGCAGCCTAACCATTATTTATTTCAGAGAACCATCTGCATCATTCTTTGACTAAATTACATGTACTACATTACTATTGAAATTGAAAAGAAAGAAAATGATAAGAGTTCATTTAATTCACCTAACACTATTCCTATTTCTAAGGTCTAAAACAAAAGAAAACAATGCCATGATGTAAAATATTTGCTTGCAATGACAAGACGAGTAATTTTCATTTACTCGACAGTCGTTTACGATACATAATGTTCTTCTTTTATACTAAGATTAAACATAGTTCAATTCAAACACGTCTTAGCAGGTAACGCAGCATGCATATTGACGACTACCACATGACACACCAATGAATGGCAGTACGATTTGAAAGTAACGGCATTTGATATTTTTCAATTCTGCTCAACAGTTGTAATACAACGTTTTTCTATTTACCCTGGCTGAGTGTTTTCTATGCAAGTGATGTTAGTCTTAATACATTATAATTTCTCCTGCCATGTGTCTGATAAACAAAATACTGACCTCTAAAGGAGCAAGTTTGCGTCCAGTGTAATAGAGCAACTCACTAACATGTATAAAATTATGTCGGTACGACCAGCGCATAAAAGTATCTCATAACAAATAAGATACATGTGATAAGTCATAAATAACAATTATAAAACAGTTGTCAGTGTTCCATCACAAAACATTTCTTTGATATTACACAGACGTGCCCAGTAGCACAAACCGAATGGACACAGATTTGCTCAATCTACAGATCATGGCATCATTTGCTTTTAATGGAAAATATTGATTGCTTTTGATAAGAACTAGTTTCTGCAATATCGATTTGTACAGCAAATGAAAGATTTCTTGCATATTTAATGCTTTAACACGCATGTGACATTTATGAGACTTTTCGTCACGTCTAGAACACATTATATTTGGCGACAGTATACTCATATTAATATAATCATACCGTGTGGGAAAGGGCACATGTGGTTCTATTTCGTGAAGTTGTAATGCTTGCTGACCTCATAATAGTGTGGTATTATTTTGTGTGTGAAAAACGAACAAGTAAACGTCTACCGAAAATAATATAACATACAAGTAAGTGTGTTCTTCAAAGATTGCAACTTTTGTCGTTTATGTCGAAGTTCAGTTGAAACCAAGAAAAAATAACATGCAGTGGTCATGCATTTTACATAATAATAATTTGCATGCAAATACTGTTTGGCGATGCTTAAATTGAATAACGAATGAATACGCAATGAATGGATATTAAGGAAGCAGCTCCTAATTTGCGGATTGGATTCCAAATGGTTCTTGAATAACGGTTCTCGTTAAAGTAAAATATCTTTATAGATCTGACAACAACTTCTTTGAAAGTAATGGAGTGTTGTATTGTTTAAATGTTTGAAATAAATACGTAGATAAAAATTGTAAGAGGGATTTTCAGGAAGAGCATACTATTTCCATTGTAAGAAACAGCAGACGAGGTGGGAACGAGGCTGGCCATTGACGGCATGGTATATAAAACAACTTATATGCTCCTAGCCCCGGCTTAAGCTATATTTTTATGTGTTTCCTTCCTTCAAAATTATATATAAGGTGAAGGTGTAGAAGTATATGCGAAAACAGTTAAACTAATTTGTGTGTCATTTGTATCACGTTATCGTTATCTATTCAGGTATTTAGAAGGTGTGTAAGCGGTCGGGTAGCTTAGTTGGAAGAGCATTCGCCCTATTATTGAGTGCTCAAAACACAGGGCTGTGGGCAGTGATATTTGCTAAAACTATTTTTGAGTTCTTGTCAGTGCTTTCTCTGACCACATGTCGTAAATATAAAGAATCCCACACGTTTGGTTATGGAGTCTTAGAAACGGTGTGAGAAATTGAAACTGTATGTGTCGTGCAGACATGGAGTTTTCTCTGGAAACATATGTCTTATTTTATTTGCTATTTACGCTGTGTGTAATGTATATTAGCTCAAAGTTTATGAAACGGGTCAAATACACCTCAATGTGTTTCTGTTACACATTTAGTATGACCAATAACAGTTCTCATATATTGATAAACAGTGTTTTATCCACACAAACCTAGCTCTTTTGTCATCTGACAAAAATCGTTATTTTTTTATCTTTTTTGGATACATCTTTTCAGTCTATTCTACATACGAAAGGACGCCTAAATGTATTGCTTTTAGCGAGGGCTTTAGATAATGCTATTACCGATTTGATATATAATAGCAATCACGAGGGTTGCGGATGACTTGAATGTTATAAACCCCATTTTCAAGGACAACGTCCCATAAACAGTGTGAGGTATCAGTGAAGAAGGCTTCAAATTATCCGCACGTAGTTAAGGAAACGGTTACGCCAATTCTACTTATTACTTTTCCGATAAGTGGAGTTTATATGTTATCCAAAAAAACACACAATTAAACGTGTTAACCTTACGTGGCTTTGCCGTTGTTGAATTACGTTGCCGTTGTTTGTGCACGTAAACTCGTTTAAACCCCAGTGTATTAACATTTTGCTGACCGTTCCAACGCGGTACCTAACAATCATTGATAAACATACCTAGTTTTTTATATATTATGCATGCATATGCACTGTATTGTTTGTAGAGTTTTGTGCTGTTGTTCCATGTTTCTTGTTTGTTATTTTTTTGTGTTCTATGTCTTTGGCTTTTACCCTGTGCCATTAAACGGGGATTATGTTTAAACTTATGGTTACTGAGCTTGTTTCTGTAGTTTTTTACATAAATATTTACATAAATTAATCACTACTTTTTCCGTTATACATAATGCAACAATTGCCTTTGACACCCTCTAGTGCAGTATAAGATTATCCTTCTTGGTGGCTTTCCAATAAACGCTATCCGCCTTGATTGGATTCTGATATTTATGATATAATATAGCATCAAAGACTATAAATCCTGACATGGTTATTAGTAGTAATTAGAGATCTACTAGTGTTCTTGTCTGCAGTCTGGCCGTTAGATCATCTGCTACATTCATGTTCTGCAACTGATCATGTCTAATGTTCATTTTGGATTATTGATAATGGAAAAAAGCGATTATTGAAAAACATAATGTTTCACGCAAATCATGTAAGATATTCTTTATGTATTCATTTTTTTTTTATCTTTTTTAGTGATGTTATAGCGAACCAGGATCATAAGTTGTTCAGATGAAATAGCTTTTGGAATTAAGGTTTGCGCGATCAAAAAGATAAAAGTAAAACAGAAATGTGTTTTAATCATTAAAGAATAAACATTACGGTAACACTTTTGATAACGAAAACACAATGATTAAAATGGTGAGCAAACACATTGCATACACATTTTTACAAAATGGCATTACAATGGAAACAACACACAGATATTAACTTTGACTTGTTAAAGAGTAATAGGTTTAAGGCTTAGTGGACCAATAACATTACAGAGAATAAACGCAGCTATCATTCAACAGCAATCAACCAAAACAGCAACAACAGTGTTTGCATAGACAACTATAAATCGCAAAGGCAGACTTTGACTCCAGTCAATCATGGTCGCATGCGGGTTTCGAAAACAATCACACATTAAAAATTAAAATGAAAGATCGTATAACTCGTATAAAACGTTGATATGTTAATAATGAAAAAATAACAGAGTTTAATTACATAATAATGATACGATATAAAATCGAATATGCTGACTAGTCGTCTGCTTGTTAAGCCAGTGTTTTAACTGTTTTGTTGAAATCAAATGATTGTCGTGATCCCTCAGTATTGACTCATTTAGAACGTACTGTAGATAATAAAATGGCATTACCAAGGACAAATACACTGGTCATTTACAATGCAAAGCAACACAAAATACAGTGTATTTACATGTTAAAAGATAGGAGACATAATGACTTCAAAGGAGATAAGCAGATAAACGGAATCTAAAACAAATACGTAGATCTTCAACGGGTCTAAAACAAAGGGTTTATGATGTCAAATGGCATTCAAAGTGTTTAATTCTTAACTATGTATAGGCTAGTAAATATACCACTTCTTCTTTATTCCACTGTTATGGTATATCTTTAATATGTATTTTGATATTGGAGATACTATGCTCGTCAGAGCGTCGAAAATAACAACATTCTAATGAATCTTTGTATGCATACTACTCGTGACATAAGGCACATGGTTAAACAAAGCCAGTATATAGTGGTCTTGATGATCCTGTATGAGTCGTGCACAAACACTAACCACGTCAAAGCTCGAAAACTTATCCAAATGAAACATTATACACGTGCCACCACTGATAATACGCAAAACGTCTAGGAAGATCCATTTCTCAGGCTTAACATTCACTATTGTCATGTTTTGTCCGTTAATTAAGCGATGAAGTCGTGCAAAGATTTTGGTAAAAGTTCAAATGCTGTTCAAGATATTTTACCTTAAACGTTTGAGTCGTCATCATTGATTGCATGGAATACAAGGGTAATGCGTACACAGAATACACTTCGTTGCGATAGTTGCCTAGACCATTATTTCGAGTGTGTGTGTCTCGACAGATAAGTTATCGCCATCAACATATTCATCGAAGTCGTTTATAATACTGTTCACTTTGATTTCAATAAAATTAAGGGCCAGCATGTTTTTAGTTGCGTGGAGAATAGCAATCATAAGTGATATTAATATCTCTGCTATAAAACACGTTGGACAAAGTGAACATTTCTGAGTTTTCAGACCGTTCAAGCTGTTTGATATATGAAACTGTCTTCATAATGGAAGCTTGTATTGGTGCTTAAAAATTCCTATTAAGCATTATTTTTTTCTGTCTACGAAACGTCTGTATTAATTACAATCATATATTAACGTCAAATTTCAATAATACTATAAAGGAAACCTAAGGGATCAACAGACCGAAATTTAAGTGTTAATATAACGACATGTCCAATCCACAATCTTACAACATGAGGATTAATGAATTACAACAGCAAAAGCTTTCTTTGAGACATACAGGTATTCACATTTGTTTCATTATTTTGTTATTATTTTTTGGTAAAATTTTTCTTGATTGCCTTTTCATATTCTATTTGTATTCGTATTTGCTTTTATATTTTAAAATTACGCATAAAAAAGTAATGTTTCCTTAGCAAGATAACATAATTATTCCTGCCATATTTACTACCTACGTGGATTCGTAACAAGATGGGATTATCCAAGATTAAGATAATTCTTTAGATTAGTTCAAAGGCACTCACAGAATATAAACAAGAAAATCCGAGCGTGTTTGTTATCGGTATTTACATATTTCTTATTACTTGGACTAGACAATACTTCAGGTACTCAGTATATTATCATGTACTTTATTCAAACAGTGCTTGAAATATAAGTTGAAAGGAGCACATTGATAATCATCCCCTCTATGACTTATCTCGACAAAAGAGTGAAATAGGATGCTTTTTGTTTTGATTTTACCAGTAATATATCCAATCCAGGATAAGCATAAACCTTTAACGAAAAAGTTGTACTGCTTGTTCTATCAGATTGAAATATATCTTCTGTCGGATAGAACATACCTGATAGCGGTCCCTCACCGTTAACGTTGTGTGGTTTATGTTCTTGTAACTGGGGAAATCTCATTGAATTCCGGTAAGCGTGCATTGACAGTTTCGGTTTCTATGCTATTCTAAAAAGCAATATCTCTTACACAACTAGCATTAAAAGGGAGTGATAATACAATTGCAAAAAAGCTATTTAATTTCGTTGTGTACAAAACATTGAATTTATTTGCTGACGTTCACATCGCTTACGACAAGGGTATCTTTTGCATTTTGTGTGTATCTTTCCAATTCGAAATTTATTGAATTTATCCACCACGTAAATACCAGTAAATTTAAAAAATAACGTCGGTATATGTATTTGTACTAATCACCTAAATAAACACACTATAAACTGGGAAACCTTTATGTTCCTTTTTTAAACGAGTAAACTCAGCAGAGACATCAGCATAATATTCTGTTCATCATGTTTATTGATGTATTATCGGTCTGATATAAGTTAGTATTGACAATTCTAGGCTTAATTTCAGGAAATATATATTTCCTGATTGTTTCACCATCTGGTGTCTAGTCCCTTCAAAGTATGAAAATAACGGATTTTAAACAGTGCTCTTTTTGCGGAAAACACCCGGCAGAGAAACAAAAACAGAAATATAATTTTACATAATTGATGGAATTGATACGACCTGATTTTCTTGCAAAGTGGTCTTAAGTGTATTTAAATTAAATATTGGTAATTGCACTGCCCTAGATGCATGTGCAAGTCCCATTTTTAGAAAGCTTTGGACAAAAAATGAGTGTACGTAAAAAAAGAGATTTGATGAAATACAACTGTTTACTAGACTTTATAAAATTGAGAATTTAGAAATGTTCACTAGTGTATAGCATGGAACATTTTAAAATCGTATGCTTTGTTCTTGGTGTGGCATATAGTTGTTCTTTTCAGGGCCCCTATAAAATAAAGCTTTTTTTTTGCACGCACAACGAGTTTGTGTAAGTTTATGGTCCGCGAAGTAAACACAATACAATTAATTTTTCGATTTTCAAGCATTGATTCTTGTACTCGTAGTAACTGTTAATAACCAAACAAAACACAAACTTTCTACGCGTATGTATGGTTGCCTTCCATCGCATATATATTGCCAGTGCCTTAAGCCATTACATTGTTGATGGTTTACAAGCTAACATTATAGCATTATAGGTTAACATGCAAAGCATGCTATTCCACAACTTGTATCAAATAATTTGTGTTATATTGAGTATACATTGAGCAAATATTTTAAATACTCACTGTCTTAACTACAATCTGTTTTCTTGGACGATGTATTGGGATTCGCGTTTTATCTTAGGCGTATGACATATTGTGTGCAATAACCTTTAAAATAAAACGCGCCTATTTCCTTGTGTTTTTCCCCAGACATCCGTGTCCAAAATATTTCAGTGAAATTGATCAAAACAAAATAACTATTATGCATTTTTCATTTGGGCAGTAAATTAGTCTAAAATGTTTTAAAAATACGAGCAATATAAATGATTGTTTATTTGAAAGGCTTTTGCAAAAAGGTTTGATGTTTTATGGCCAATTATGTCAAAGATATAAAGTCACATTTAATAACATCAATTCTGACATTTCAACGAAGCTTTATTGAGTTTCCTATGCTCGTTGAATCGCTAAATAACATTAGCAGTCATGAGCTTACCAGTGCTTTAGTTGAGCGTACTCTGTGCTTCCGAAGCACATCCTTTCAGAATGCTGTCATACTCATCTTGAGCCAATTGTGTAAAATTTTTGTTAAGTTGTCCGCAGGTTATATTTTGGTCTGTTTGAACATTAAATTTGATTGGTTAATTGTTCATCATTGCAAACATATTGACCAATCATCGACTGACGTTGACCAAACCAACGATCTAACCACTTTATACAGTTGGCTGTTTGTAAATGTGTTGATCCACTACCTAATAGTGCAAGTAATGTACAAGGCAATATTTTATCTAGTAAACTGTTTTACTCATATTATATCCTAACTTTGCAGATGATGGACATGGCGATAGCTGTTACCTGCTTCTCTATGGCCGTGATCATAGTTGGGCTCAACGGCTTGGTCATATTTACCCTCAGCCGACAGAAGGGAAATAATCGCCTACACTTTTTCATACGTCATCTTGCCATTGCAGGTAAAACTTATTAACATTATTTTAATTATTATTTTAAACTTTTCATAAACCTGTTAAAAATGACATCAAGCACATTAAATTGTACTATTAACAGCAAAATATAACCGGCGGAGTAGATATACATTGTATTGCATTAAATATAATGATAAATGAATCAATAGTAGTATAAAATAAACTGCAGAACCCTTTAATTAAACATAAGTGTTTGCCTTCTTCTTTTAACATGATCATTATTCAAACCAGTCTATACAACATACAAAAAACTAATGGGGTTTGACACAAGTTGATACAAATTATATACTGTCTTCCCCATGCACACCCTTATTACGGCTACGTATACCATGCAATTATTTTGAGTTTCAATATAAATATACTTGCTAAAAGCAAAAGACATTATTCTTATACATTATAATTATATAACATTATTGTTGGACTTGTTGGTAAGCATTTTGGCAAAAAGTAATATTAATTTATCAATGTTTAATATGCCATATCAATAAGACACAGTCGTTTGTCAGACATAAAAGGTACTGCAAATAGCAAAAAAACCTTTAATAAATTGTCTGCTATGTTCTGTTTTTTTTAGAATGTCATACCTCTGACCTTGGTCGTGCTTCAAGAATTACCGGTGACATGATCAAACGATTGCTCAAGTAGTTATGTAGAGAATTTCAATTTGATATTATATAAGCATCACCAGTTTTTATTCACAATTATTTTCTTTAGCAAATGCATTTTGTTGGAGCCTTTTAGCAGATACACAAAAATGCTTATGACTGAATAATTTTATAATCATTCAATATGTCTTTAAACATCTATTTTTAACACATAAACAACTTTTTGATGAACGACTGATAAACAATCAGCGCACATTTTTAGTTTGACTGAAACATAATCAAGGAAATATACTTTTGTGAAATAAAATCCTGCTGTAACTTACGCAACATTATCAAATTAATAATGTTTGCTTTTGATAACGGCTTAATAATTATTATTTTTATGCTCTTTATCACTATTCTGTCTGCCAAGATTTCAGTCAGAGTTTGGCTTCCGAATGTATCATCTGATGCATAAAAAGAATAATAGTTTTAAACTCACTGGTGACATATAACACAAACCATAGATTGAAATAATTTATCGCAAGTTTAGAAAACCTAAACATTTATCACGTATATTTTTGGTAAGGCACTATCAACACGTATTTTCAGAAATCGTTTGGCGGTTCAATCATTCAGTGTGATACTGTCACTTAGTGAGCGTAAAGATCAAGAGTTCGCTGAGAAAAGAGATCAATCACATGAAGGGAAAACTACCGTTTCGTACCACCCAGATAGTTTGAATGCTTTGACCAATCGTACCAATGTTATCGGGTCTTTAAATGCACTAATGGATATTATCCCATTCTGGGTGTTTAATGTGTTTCCCTAACGAAAAGCTACAAGATCCAATTCTACAATAAACACATAATAGGTTGAGGATATTAAACTGAATATATATTAAATATTGGTCATACAAACAACGCTTTTCAAGTGCATTAGGTACATCCTAATGCAGAAATCAGAAGGACTTTCGTCACACGGTATCGGAGTGGTATATAGCACCGACTTATCACAGTGTTGGTGGTGGTGATGATGATGATGATGACGTTCACATTCCAAACTAAACTATTTTTGATGTTTGACCCTATAAAATATAAACGAACCTTTCTAAGATATAATGATCACAACGTACAAACAAAACGGGTCATACCTTGGGCATTTCTTAAACTCTGAATGTATTCTCCACACCATGGAAATAATTAATGAGTCTCCAGGCAACATGGCGAGGTTCACTTTGCAGTACTTTCTAAAGTTTATTTAACACTAAATTTCGTTGATAAATGTTATGTGTTTAGTTTATTCATGAGGTTATTCTTGCAAGTAAAGTTTATGATACAATTTAATTCTGTATACGTGGAAAAGTGACAATTCAAGAAATGTGAATGTTCCAAAAATGTAAACAGATCATTTATTTTCTTATTATGTTTATTTGTTCTTTTACATAATTGCACTCACCGCTTAATTGTTTAATGTTATTGATAAATTTAGCAATGGCTCTAATGGCTGTATAAAAAGTACGGTTTAATTGGTTAAATATGTTTTTTTTATCTTTTAAAAATAAGCAAGTTTTTTCTTGATTATTGCATGAAATCATTGACTGCTTTTGATGGAATTTTGTGTGTTCAATCGAATTTGATTTTTTAAACTTTTACTGCGACTTTTAAATCAG
This sequence comes from Mya arenaria, assembly GCF_026914265.1. Classification (NCBI taxonomy): domain Eukaryota; kingdom Metazoa; phylum Mollusca; class Bivalvia; order Myida; family Myidae; genus Mya; species Mya arenaria. The sequence goes on along the minus strand of NC_069125.1, from coordinate 48,544,918 downwards.
TTCAACTGATAAAGACAAATAAAACTTATGCTCGAAGTAGCATGGGAATTGTAATGTAGTTTAATGACGTTCTTTTTGCTCATGCTCTCTTGGTGGTCCCAATGCCCGGGGTTATAAAATAACTTTTCGTTTTAACATAGAGGTAGTCGAATAGTTTTAATAATGAATATTTGCACATATTATTTTCATTCCTAAATTTTGGCATAGTTTTAATGAACTGCCTTTTAAAAAAATTGTTGACAAATATTGGTTGTTTTTGTTGTTGTATTTGTTGTTGGACTTGTTGGATTTGTTGCTGTTGTTGTTAAATTTGATATTGCGTCTTTTGTTTTTGTTTTAGACTTACTTGTTGGGTTAATTGCTGTTACTGGCGATGCAGTAAATATTGGCATTCTGCACGCGGAATGGCTGGCCGGCGACGTCATGTGCCGGTTGCATCGGTATGCTTGCTACGTCATTCTTATCGTCTCCAACAATCTGCTCATTGGGATGAGTTTTGATCGCTTCCTTGCTGTGAAGTATCCGTTAAGAAAGATCACGGGAGGTATTATTTTTTAATGTATTGTTTAATTTACAACGTCTGGTTGGAACACTATGTATTTTTGTATATTTAAATAATATTAGTGTATTGACATTTTGCTGTTTCTTTATTTTGTTCAGTCCTGAGAAATGTTGTTCTAGTAACGAAACTACGAATTTGTAACTCTTGATGAAATCTACGCGATATAAGTTTACGGAATTTTTACCGAAACTTAATTTATTGTTTCCATTTTTAGCTCGACTGGCCAAAGACCAGAAGAGTTTATGTGATGGTAATGTGTACGTAGTATGTGCGTCCGTGCGTACGTGCGTTCGTGCGTCTGTCTTCACAGTCTTAAGTTTTGATTGTATCTCGATGAAACATTTACAGTATTTAGATATCAATTAGAGCTCGGTTCCTTTCGAAGACCAGCCAGATCCGCCCATGCATGCCTAGATTATGGACCTTGAAAGTATAAAAAAATCCGTGTTTCTGTAAACAATTGCTTGTGAACACGATACAGTCTTCAGTTTTAATTGTATCTCGATGAAACTTGTACAGTTTCTAGATATCAATTAGAGCTCCGTTCCTTTTGAACACAATACAGTCTTCAGTTTTGATTGTATCTCGATGAAAAATGTACAGTATTTAGATATTCATTAAAGCTCGGTTCCTTTTAAAAACCAGCCAGATCCGCCCATGCATGCCTAGATTATGGGTCTTTAAAGTATAAACAAATGCTATTTTTAGTTAAGTCTATTTTAAGTCAAGTCTACATGAGCGTAGTCTATTTTTAGCCAGGTTTACATGTAAAGTCACAATTGCTTGTGAATGTTTGTTCAAAGTATGCCCTTTGGGTCATTACTGGCCACGCCCCGGGTTCACAGGTTTGGTATACTTAAATTGAGAAATGTTAAAAATCTTTTTGTCTGAAACAGTTATGCAGATCCTTGCTATTTTGAACAAGGCTTAATTTATTGGTCCACTACCATGCTTGTTCAAATTATCCCCCTTGGGTCAAAACTGGCACTGCCCCGGGGGTCACAAGTTTCCTAGAGACTTATTTAAAAAGTATTTTCAAAATCTTCTTGTTTCAAACCACAAGGACCATACCTTTGATATTTGTTGTGGAGCATCATATGATGACCGTCTAGCAAACCATTTGAAATTATGCCCCTTGGGCAAAAGCTGGTCCCACCCCTTTTGACTAACCTTTTAATTTTTAAAGCTACAGCAATGAAATTTTGACCATGTGTACAGTTTTGCAAAAAGCATCAATGTTGTCCTCGGATGTCCTTGACTTTGAGCTTTTGACCAACTTTTTTATTTTTAAAGCTACAGAAATGAAATTTTGACCATGAGTACAGTTTTGAAAGCAAATAATTTTTACCCTCAGATTACCTTTACTTAGCACATATTAAAATATTTCATTCAACTAATATTCTTACAACACTTTCTGTCCTCAGATGTTAAACGTGCAGCGTTTTCAGCGTACCCAAACACAAAAAGTGAACTATATATCTGTTGCCTATTACTCATACGTACATGCTCTGGATTGAAAATGACCACAAGAGCCATGCCAGTAGAGCATAGTCCCTCTTGGGCCTCCTGTTATCTGATTGCAACTGTTTCTGTCGGAATACTTGTAGCATGTGGCTCTTGCATTTCGTAAATCTCTATCAATAGTCGTTTCAAGTGCAACATGATTTTTTGTCACATCTAACTTGCAGGTTATATGCCATACAGAACAATTATCATAGGTTGCTGGGTTATCGGATTAGCCTTACCTTCATGGTTAATACCATTCTTTGGGACAGAATATAATATAAAGTACTCGAAAATGTTTTGCGAAGTTAACTTAAAAACAGACGGTCAATGGCAGGTAAGATATCTTTCCATTTTGGTTGATTCTAAAAGCTCCAATAATTTTACGTCGGCATACTCATCGTTTGTTTGTCCAAATTTACAAGCATGCTTAAAATACCGTATCTAAGAACATTCAATATAAACGATGAAATGTACATTATGATAAAGTGTACTCAATGTGTAGCATACATTTCAATTCCATATTCAGGCGTATGTTTGGAGCACACTTACTGGGGTTTTCTTTCTCCCTCTTGTTGCTATTTCCTTCTGCTACATTGGCATCTCCATTGTCATCTGGCAGCACTGGAAGGATGGACAGAGGCTAACAGAAGTAAAGGACAAGTCTCAAACACAAGGTTTCTATTTGTATAAAATGATAATATTATGCTGTGTTTTTTAAAAGTACTCTTTCATAATCATATTTCTGTAATAGTTCTACTAAAAAGAACCTTCAATTAAAGTACCAAGCATCAAGTACCATGGTTTCTTAATACGGCTGAAATAGTGTACAAGTAAGCAATTGTATTTATGTTCACAGGGATGTTACAGAGTGCACGACCGAAAATGTCAGGGTTGCTTCCAAAAGCCAAAGTAAAGTCGATAAAAATGACCCTAATCGTTTGCTTTGGTGAGTATATTTCAATCAAACTAAACTTTCAACAAGGCTGTCGTAGGATGTTTGCTCCCCGATCGGGTTGAAATTGGAAATGATGAATTGACCTATTTAACACTAAAACGAAATTAAAAGGGACGTAACTGTAAGAAATATCATCGAACCGGAACGAGCTAAAAATGTGCACATCTTTTCTAGTAAATAAAGCGTTACATAAGGTTTCAATGAATTCAAACCGGCTGGTAAGTAGCCCCTGCGAGAATGAACATATATCACACCATGTAAAAAATAATAGGGCCTAAACTCAAAAAGCAACGAGCCGGAGCGCGCTGATTATAGGCGAATATTTTCTTCATAGTGAAGCTTCCCATATATTGCCCTAAAATAAAAGCCGGTGGATGATGAGAAAAAAACCCAAACACGAATAGTGGGACGGACAGACGGACGGAATGACATAAGGACAGACGGAAGGACAAACGGACGAAGAAGGTACTTTATGCTCGCCCGATTTATTCACTTAATACACTTAATCAGCATCAATAAGTTTGATACTTGAACTACTTCAATGTTGAATTAATCGTGCTGCATGTTATTTTATATTGAAGCTATACTTTCTGAAGATAAACGCAAATATTAAAAAAGAGTAAGTTCAAGTGATCTTTGTTTTCAAATTCTTTTCAGTATTCTTTGTTTGTTGGCTACCAGCGACAGTGATCTATCTACTTGACGTCCATCGAATAAACTCACTAGACGCCACGGTTAAACGAATGTTACAGAGGCTGTATCCACTCAACAGTCTTGGTAACCCTCTCATCTTCATCATGTTCAATACGAAACTATTCACGTGGCGTAAAAACAACTCTCACGCGCGAGATTACGACCGCATGGCCACAGAGATGACGACAACCTGACAGTTAGCGGAGATATTGCGTTGCATATTGACGTCATATAGGCGTCTGAGATACGCAGTTGTGTAATTTATTGAAAACACAACACAATCATTGGAGCATTCATTTGCCGGGTTAGTTTGTGAGAAATATTTTGCTTATTTCCAAGATTATGTTTATAAAATGTGTCTTAAAAAATCGGTCTGTAGAGCATAATGCTTATTTATTCACATATTTTCTGCGCATACATGTACATATGTTCGAAAGAGTTTAAATGTCTTATTTATTCCATGGAACTGATTTAGAACGTAAACAGGTAGTTGTGCATGCTGCACTATTACACGAATGCGAAACAGTGGCTCCAGCTCTATTAGTAGTTGTATATCAACAAAGCATATTTATATGGCACTGCATTCCCCGATTTCTCAAATAAACCCTCATAATTGTGATATTAGATAGAATAACGAGTCATACGTTTTATGATCATTTCCGTTCTTTTGCTCTAGCTCGGAAGTGTCATTGGCTCTTTTTTATATACAGCTCCTAAAAGAGCTGGAGCCACTGTTTCGCACTCGTGTATTAATTAGTGAATTGTTTATATCATGTTAAGGAGATGTCTTGTCTGTTATTTATTTTTCATATGAAAAGGAATTTATATTTAACCTTTGTTTTATCAATATGTATATTTGAGTACGGAATTGATGTTACACAGAAGGGAAAGTGGTAGTATATAGTACATAGATAGTAGATATAGCTATAAAGTGATGTAAATTACACTTGAGTGACTTGTGTTTATTTTAAAGCAGTACATACGTCATTTCGACAGTCAATGAGAAAGTGACCATAGCGGGCCTTAGCCAAAGACATCTTGAGTAAGAGGCGGACGCATTTACCTCTACAATTCCTCAACATTTCAGTATTAATACTACACAAAGAGCTTATGACACCATAATATAGTTGGACAACTAAAACAAGTTGTTCAAACATTTATTTTTCTTCATCATATTTGTATATTTCTTCGGATTACAGTCATCTGTCAAAAGCTGGTCGAGTGAAATTTTTGCCATAAAATTTGCCTTAAAACCAAAAGTAAGGGTAAGTAAGAAGTAAGGGTCTATAGTTTTTATCAATACTAAAACGTTGATGTTGGAACAATAACATGCCGAAATATTCATTGCTTGATTTTTTATATAAATATTGACACATACTTTTTATTTCCAATCGTTTAGGTAAACATTTAATTATTTAAGCAGAACTTCAATGAATTTTATAAGGTTAGACTGTAATATACATTTTTTAAGATTAGATTAAGTGCGGCGTTTGTGTCCGCATATATAACGCTATCATATAAAGTTATAAACCACAACATGAAACAAGCAATGACGTTTTTGTGAATGAATACAACTGAGTCGAACTAAAAGGACTCCAACCGATCAAGCTGCAGGAAATTCATCAATTTTGTCATCACCATCAGTATTGTTTTAACAGTCGAGGACAAGCCCGGTAAAATGTTACCAAGGGAAACTCATACAAAACAAGACATCCACATAAAACACCGATAACAGATATGGTCTGCTACTAAATACATAATCACCGTGACAACCAACACTGTTTATCAATAAATTTAAAGTTACAGTAAAAGCTACGGCCTTGGAATAGTTTATTTAGTGAAACCCGCGTTGGTGATGAAACCAATATTCCAGTACAGAGACTAAACGATCATTAATGTATATACTCAATTGGAACTATAATTGTTAAATGTTAAAATAACTCCCGTTTTATTTCCAAAAAAAACGACTTAACAAAAGTAAGTCTAGGGTTGTGAGTTGAATCCATTTCTCCTCAATTCTTCAATGCCTTCAAAAGACTCCATATTTTAAATATGTCATCATATTGTAGTTTTTTGTCTTATAAAAAAGGTAGTCTAAATGTGGAGATCAATGTCCTCCAAGGAGGACAACGTTACACTTGTTTGCAAATATAATATGATTGTTTAAAGTTAGTTGATTTAAAATGAATAAACTGAATAAGTAGGTCGAAAGGTTTTATCGGACTTTGGTAGAGGTTCGCTTATAAAAGAATTTTGATTTGTTTTGGAAACTTAACAAGCAGTTTACAGAAAAACATGGCCCGCCCAGAGATTTTAAACGAACGAAGATGACTCAAAAAAATATGTTTGAGGAACACGCAGAACATGTCTGAAAAGTAGAAATTTGACCAACGATTTCCAACGAAAAATATTTTTTTTGAAGTTTCCCTAAGGTTGCCATGGCAACCATAGTTCTGCATTAAACCACTTGAATTGGACAAAACTGAACGAATACTAAGCAATGAACATTCAATGAAGTTGTTATGAAACTGGCGGTTCACTATGATATATTGTTTATTTTTTTATTACAATAGCTCCTCGTAAGCACTCTTCGGCATTTGTTTTGCCAGTTTTAACAAAGTAGGTTCAAACCAATGTCACGGTTCTCAACTACACAATATTGATTCAACCACCAAAAGTGACAGAAAAGACATATGAACGCAAATCACAGAAATACATTTTTTTTCTGATCAGTTTTATTCTTCAAGGACTTTACCCGTAAGAACTGAAACCCAACAGCACTTTCTGAATAATTTCAACACACGTTGAACACAGTGAGTCGCATTGGTGTTTAAGCACTGACTTGTTTTAAACAACCTATTAACAATCCTACTCAAACATGGTCTTTGCAGCTATGCAATTTGAAATCCTCCGATCCGGGTAAGAAATATCAGACTAATCTAAAAGTATGCACAATTTGATTACATATTATGTCAACACAATGGAATGGAAACAGTGTAATTACTATAGTATTCGGCATTTAAATTATTACTGCGTCGTAAAACATAGTTTCGCATGGCTATTAATACTTGACAGCATGCGAGTTTCAAGTATATTGTTTCGTTGATATCATTGTTTTACTTCTGCGTGACAATCAAACTACAACATGTGTCTGGTTTAGAAATAATTGATGTACGTTTATTTCGTATCTGGTTGATTAGCAGAATCAATGGTGGCAGTATGCACTTCAGGGTTTTATCTAAGTTTCATCCTGATATAGACATTCAAACGTTGTGATACATACACAGAGACACTAAACAAATATTGGCATACGAGTGATTTGTCGAGAAAGGTTTTTCACAGCAGTTGTATATTAGAGATATAAGCGTATTTCGACAACATTACTATCAAAATACAAAACAAGTATCGTTTTGCTTCCTAAGTACCAAATCATCTAAATATATATATATATATATATATATATATATATAAACATTCTGTAGTATATTCAAGTTTTTCGTCGTAAGATAACTGAAGTTTTAATAAGAAATTCAAAGGATATTTTAACTGAGGTGGGGCGTATAATTTAAGATATTCTTAGATAGTGCTTGTACTACTCCTCTGTTGTATTATATTCATACCTTTACACACGTTCATACAGTCGAACCCCGTTGGCTCGAATTCGCTTGGCTCGAATCCCTCTTTGGCTCGAACCAGATGTAAAGGACCGATTTCTAATTACTGAAGGCAAACAATTCCGCTTGGCTCGATTTTCCGAGGCTCGAGGTTATTTCACCGGTCCATTGGAGTTCGAGCCAACGGGGTTCGACTGTATATACGTGTTTCTAGAGCTTCACACTTAATATAACGAAGGAGAATTAACCTTTACTCTTCAGGCTAAAGTTAAGAAGCATCACACACAAAATGTTTCAGACATATTGATCTTTGATTGGAGATCAAGAAAGACGCTGGGTCACGATCGCAGCTTTTTGGTGAGAGCAAAGGCTTCATTATGAGTATTGCATTTCAACCATACAGGAAGAAATCTAGACTGAACGGCGAAATGTCTAGAATATTTGGACAACATACAGATAGATAAATTATATTTGACGGAAGTTCTTTATAATTGATATTTAGCGTATAAGACATATCACTGTTAGATTATATTTATGGCGCTAAAACGTTAAAGGAATTTATTTCTTTTTTCAAGATGTGCCTTACTATTTTGACGTAAAGACGACGAAAATTGGATGTATATATGGACGTTATAGGGGGAAACCTATATGGCAGAGAAGTTTGTAGTGACTTTACAGTAAGCCACCTTAGGAGTGAGTATAAAAAGAAAAAGTTAAAATGTGGTTTCTTAAAAAGGCCGGGTGCGGGAGGCGGGCAATATGTTTTTAAACAAAAAACTATAGAACCTTTAACAACTACAAATGCGAAGAAGAATGCGGAGGTGATGAAGCCGACGTCTTCCGTTCTTGCCTCATCTAGAAACGTTCCAAAAGAGATAAATGGCAATGCTCTATTATGACTTTATTATAGGTTTTTATGTTATAAGTGTGTGGGTAAAGTGGTCTTTGACTAGATAATTATGCACGGAAGAAAGAAATCTTATTTCTTTTAGTCTGTTGAATTCTTAAAAATATTGTCCATCCCATTGCATTTCTTTTCGTTTAATGCTATAGTTTAATTAGTTTAAACATATTTATTTTATAACGATTGTGAAACAAGTTATTACAACATTATATTAATCACTCTCGTTGGCACGATTTTACGCGAGAGTGTGGTCATGTATTGTGGGGGAAACCGGAGAACCCGGAGGAAACCCACTTGTCCGGCTTGGTGACCACAAACCAAACTCACATGCGCCCAGGCCGGGAATCAAACCCGGGTCGCCTAGGTGAGAAGCGAGTGCGCTAACCACTGCGCTAACCGGACAACCTTTAATGCTATAGAGCATTAAAAATTCAGATTTAAACCTTTGCTATAGCAAACTGAATACTTAATATTGTCGTATTTTATGAATTTTGAACACCACTGCCAAAAAGAAATTAGGTTAACGGAAATAAATTTTGAAATACTTGCGCTAAAATATTTCATATTTTCCAATTAATCATACGTTCTGGAGTATTGCGTTAATATGAGATAGTTATTAATTTAAAGTTTTACCTGATCTAGTTGCTCATGTGGTTGTGACGTCAAATCTAATCAGAAACTTGATGTGTTTCTTCTGACAGTTTTCAGCTGAACAAGATGAGTTTCACAAATCACTTCCAAAAAGCTTTACAATGCGACAAAAACACATGTTAACCTCATGGTGTGTGTAATGTGTGTGCATGTACACAAACTTAACAAAAGAAGCTATGAAGTTAATGTGAGGAGGTGGAACAAATATGTTAAAATGATGGATAAAATTGCCCTCTCCGCTTTTTACCGAAACTATCAAAGTTAGCGTTTCCTCACGCTTACACAACTCATATATTGTCATCTTGCGCTTCCTCATATAGTATTAAACGTTTTGGGGGCAAATAACACGTGGAATCATCTGATAAATTTACGAAACACCCCATTAAGTTTCTGCTATGAATATGTCGTCAGAGCCAAGTAGGATGGGCACCATTTTAACACAAACCGTAATTTAATATATATTTTATAATGAAATGATATTAACGGATTTTAAAAGTATGACATGGTTGCCCTTTTCTAGTCCTAATTGTAAAAGTGTACATAATTACAGTGTCAATATTATTTGCCTATGAAAGAAAGAGGCAACGAATCATTCGACATTCTTTTAATTCAAGCTTAACCCTTTCTTAGTTCATTTCTATTGTAACATGTCTTTGTTCTGGCGTGCTACATTACCGAACACAGATCAGTAAAATATGATATCTCTGTGAAATCATTAAAATCGCACAAAACACTATACATTGATCCCATTTATTCCATAAGAAGCTTTACAATTTCTAAAATACCGTGTAATAATCCAATAGAAAAGACATGCATTCAAACAATTACTTTATTAAAATCATCTTATGTTGCATGGAACGTAACCATTGCAAATATTTGCTAAAATATCACACACGGCAAGAGCATGCCAAGTTGCAAAACATTGGTAATGATATTTTTGAAGTGTACGGAGGTGACAAACGCCAAATGCCTACGTTGTACATTGTTGCAAAATGTATTCAAATGTTCAGCAACAAAACGCATACATTGTAAACAAAATCTTGATTGAAGACTTCAGCTGTCTATTTTAACTTTCCTTTTGGTTGATGTATTTTGTTGTTGTTTTTTCTCGAAAGTTGTAAATCACCGACTCTGAAGTAGCAAATTATACAATATTAATAACTTTAAAAATACGATACGATAACAACATGCCGGCTCATATATTATGGAACGTTTGTCACAAGTTTAATTTGTCACACATTTTGTTTTTATTTATAAAAGTGTCTTTCAGTGCAGATGCCAAAAGCTGGTTGAACTATTTTCAGCACACCTTTAGGTGGTTAAACCAAAAAATAATTACCATGAAGGCTCTTGTACTGCAAAGGAATTATCAGGAAATTAAAATACCACATTTAAATAATGTTAAAGCAGAAACCATTGCAAAAATATGTGTTTTTGGAACTTAAACGTCATAAAAAGTATCAAATTCTCGCTTCCCACATTTGTAAACAACAGCTTGGCTGAAGGTTTTCCTTCAGTTACTTTTTTATTCCGTAACCTAAACGCATGCAATAAAAAGCCGAGTGAGGCATAGTAATTGTAGAGCCGAATGCGCGTCATGATATTTTTGAAATACATACTTTATACCACTTAACAGGTGAAAACAGGTTCCAAAAATCCTATTTCCTCATGATTTCGCCGCCATCTTGCATATTAAGCTCCAAAACCTCACTTAAACCCTTGCAGATTCGGAATACGTGTTGGCATCTCGCACCATTGTTCTTCTATTTTAGTAAATGATCGGGAGGTGCTTTCTCTATCACACGCATTTTATAAGCTCTGTTTAAGCCGGTGGTGAATTGTATTATTCTAAGATGAATTCTGAAGCATTTTGGTTTCCAATCATTAAAAATTGACAAATGATTCTTCAATACGGAAATGTTGATATAATTTGGGAAGTAAAAAGCAACTGTATACATGGGCTTTGGCATGTATAATTAAACGTAATTCATAAATAAAACATTGTTTAAAAAAAACTGTGAAACAAATAAGTGCAAAAATGATATTTTAACATATAATAAGTTTGTAATAAATCACGTTAATTGAATTAATTGTGATTCAAAAAGATTTAAAAATATGTTAAGGCCTCACCAAATTGATAACTTGTTCATCGGATAATGGGGCGAGCGAGCGAAATAATAATAAAAATATTTGTTTTGCATTTAGCAAAACAGAGGAACGAGCGAACAAATATATATATAGTCATTTAACTCACTTTGCTCACATTTTATTCACTTATTAACTAAACAATGATATTGTAAACAGTACAAGGATAACATCCAGTGAAAGAATGATAACCCTAAAAGATAATTTTATACAAATATTAGTTTTGAGATCAAACAAGTGCTATTTAAGATCAAGCAAATGTAGTTCTTTAAACTATTTCATAAATGAGATGACTCAAAACCACAGTTTTCCAGTTTTTTAAACCTTTTTGAAAAGTTTTTATTTTTTTCAAAATACCCTATGCATGGCTAAGTTAAAGCCTGGACACAAGCGCCAATGGTCACAGCCACCTGCCTGCCCATTGGCATATCCAAATCTATTAACTAGGTTTTTCACTTTTCCTTAGGAAAACTTGGTTAAAAATAATTCTCAATTAATACATTGTCATATCTCATGCTATTGAAATGACTAGACAAGGTGACTTGAAAAATAACTCACAAAACACTTTTACTTCTTTTGTACTTCAAATACTGATTGTGTCAATTTTCATATATAGCAAAAAAATATTTCAAGAAAATACAAGAATATGCATTATTTTTTCATAGACATAAACCTATCAGCATAAATATTTAACACTTGAATGATTTCAATATATAGTTTAAATATACACATGAACATCTAGAAAATGTACAAACATTTATTCGCAACACAAAGTGTGATTAATAACTTTTTCCAAGCACTCAGTCTGACACCATTTTTATCCTTTTTGACTAATATTTACAAAATATACACAATCCGGCTTATGTTTTTGTGTGAACGATAAAACTCATGGGATTGCATGAAGCACATATGAATGTCAGTCAGGTTAATTTTTAGCGTCATCCTACTGTCCGCGATCATTGACTCATCGGCGACCAAGGCCTCCACCACAAGCACGCCCTCATCGCCTCATGGGGACAGGAATTTCATGATCCGCTGTGTCAGAGAAATCTGAAATTTTAATAAACAATACTATACATAAATGTTTATTGTAGTATAACGTAGTATGCATTACTGAAACAGTTTGATGCTAACACAAGAAAGGTGGTGCTTGTTTCTTGGCCAAACTTTATTTTTCTATTACTGTACATGCATATAAATTAACTAAACGCTATACTCTGATCTGTAGCAAAATAAAAACAAACATGCATAAATCATTAAATGTAGAATTATTTTTAAAGGAAACAAAAAATACAAAAAATACATCATATTTGCTATATTTACAGCAAAACAACAAAGAAGTTAAATTACACACCTGAAGTTTTTACCTAGACAGGTGAAGTAGGTAAAGATGACCGATTGAAAACTGTCTATTCACTGTAACGGTCATCCGAATTCCCGTCAAACATGTCCGAACCAAATTCAAACTTTGGATAATCACTGGCATTCACGATGAAATTCAGCACTTCTTGCCCAGTATACGTTTACTTTTAGCGGGAGCCAAATTAAAACAAACACATATGTCCAAAATTTAATCAAACTATAAATGGTAGTAGAATTGTCATGTGTTCACGTAATTTTCAAGAACCAGGAAGTGAATTAATGTTTTCATAATTTAGTCTCGATCATCTAGACGCTTGTATCCGGGGCTATATCATTCATTGACTCTTATTAGAGCGGCTGCATGATTGAGCCGGTGCTTTGATAATTGTTACGATCGAAAATCGCGGTTATAAGGGATACATTCTACTAAACAAATTAGCGCTCGTAAAAAAAAAAAACTTTTTTTTGATGGTGCGGGCGCAAGTGATAAAAATATAAAAAAAAATAATTTGCTTTTCTGAAGAAATAGGTGCGGGAAATCCGATGAACAAGTTATTAATTTGGTGTGGCCTAAGGTAAAATCACCACATTTCCACACTAAGTCTACGAACAAATATTTTCTAAAACCATTTGTTGATTTTTTCTGCTTATTTGTTGCCATTAATACAATACTGATAATGAATAGAACAACTATGGAAACACGCGTTGCACAATACACTGCTACTAATTAAGAAATACTCATTCTAGCACATTGCCAAAACATATAAATAATAAAAGTATACACAAGATTATGATCCTGATTTACTATGACGTTTATATTGAACTATGAGAAATTTTATTTGAACAACTTTGTCCATCATGCTGCACCCATTTACCATACCAGTCGGTGTTGTCAGCGTCTTCGTGGTCGTGATCTCACTTTCGTTGCCGATCAATAACTTGTGAATGGCTTGCTGAAGAGTCCTCAAAATCTTTTTAGCCATTGAAAGTAGTATAATTCTGTATGCAAAGTAGATGACCCCAATTTGTTTTGAAGTAAACTATAAAATTGGGTGCGACAATGATTGGCTTTCCCGACAGGCGACAGAGATTTCGCCGTATTATAGTATATTCATTTCAGTAGCCTAAAATTAAACAAACACTTGTTCAAAAGCAAATGAGTCAATGCCAAAAAGAATCAAACAAGCTACAACACGTTACAAGACAACACACATTAAAGCTGCACTCTCACAGAGTTATTCCGACGCAACACACTAATGATGGGAGTGTGTGCAAGGAGAGAGTTTATCCTCCTGCGTTTAGTTATTTAAGGTTTAATATCATGTGCATCTGTCGACGTTGCTACCGCTCCCCTTGCCGAAATTCGTGCGACCTTGGACTTAGCTCATGCCCCGGTAGCCGAAAAATGTGTGCCCGTCGACCTTGTAACTGCTTGCGTAGCCGAAAATCGTGAGGCCGCTTTCATGGTTATTGTCCCGTCGCCGAAATATATATTTTCGTCGACTATATAACCGTTAGTAACTGCTGATAAATCGCTGTAATGGTAACCGAAAAAAGTTCTCATAATCTCGAAATTATATAAAAAATATTGAGTTTAAAGGGAAAATCAATCCGTTATAGCAACATGCTTTAAAACGTTGTCCGTTACATGATGAACTATCATTCAATTATATAAGATGCTTTCTGGAAGTTTATAGAGAATTATCAGTGAAATAAGTATTGTGTTATTATGACAAGTTGCTATATGATGGAAACAAATCCAACAAAAAAGCGCTTAAATGCACGACAATCTCTGTCGCATAATGCGGACATCGGATACAGACAAGGATACTCGTGTTTTCACCACATAACAAACACCAGACAAAAAGATGTCCGCGTCAAAATATCAGGACAGCATACAGATAGTTATAGCATGTCTTGACATAATATGTTAACGACTGACATGTAATGAATAAGACAAATGACTGTGAAATAATTAAATTGGCACCAACCGCGAAACTTTGCTCCCGTTAGTTTCATGTGGAGTTTAACAATTTCTACGAGAAATCTATTAGACAAGACATGCATTCAAGCAATAACTCTGTAAAAGCCGTCTAATGTTGTTTATGCAATGGCCGAATCTTGAACAAACACTTCATATAACCCTGTCATTGTAATCATATGATACGATGGGCCGATTGTTTAGAGATTCGTAAATCTAACAAGGTGATTGATGACATTGATCGTCGTTAACTATTTAATGATACGCTCACATATTTAGATAAAACATGTACAGCTGAAATGGCTGTCCCAGATCTTGTTACAAAAACTGTAGGTCACAAGTATATCCATTACAGTCCCAGAGCAGTAACTATTTGAAAGTTATTAACGATGACAGATGCAGGTCAAATCAGCCAATATCACTATTTTTATAAATTGCAATGATCTCAAAATATTTGATAATTTTACAGCAATTCTCAAATATTACCAAATTGCATTGTTCCAAAATCACTAAGTTATTAAATGAAGCTTTAACATTTTAAACAAGATTGGGAAATTATTTTACAATTAGTAGTGTGCATATTATTTAAATACGATAAACAATTTACAATTCATAAAGCTATATTATATATCAAATTTCTATATTACATTATAATTGTATATTATATATACAGAGTAATTTGATTTTCCTTAACATCTGGAGTGCAGCTGGTTTTAAGGGAAAACCTTTCGGAAGCAAATGGTGGCGTACAGTTAGAAACAAGTGTAGAAACAAATGATCTCTTAACTAGCAAGTGAGGTAGTAAAACATTGGGTTTAAATCATAATGCTGATTAACCCAAGCTATTAAACAGCTTTTAAATCCTACTCTGAGCAAAGTCATTAAGATCTAAGAATAAAAGCGATTAATAAAAGACATAACAATGAAATAAAAGAAATTGCCAAAAAATAACCTTATTTATGTGGATGGAATGTAATGATAAGCACAAACTTGACTGAATTACGCAAGTACTTATTGCCACGTTGAATATATGGATATGTTCCCATCGCAATTCATCGCATAACAATATACATGAACATTTTTGATCTTGTTATTGTTTGTATTGCGTCAGCAAGTGCCGTAAAATATAAATAAACATTTTAGAAAGTGTTAAATTATGATATGTTAAATGTATCGTTGCCATAAGTGTTTCAATTTCACGTTTAAACGTGATTTCAAGTGGTTGATCTTTTCCTGCGTAATCGTGACGTCATTTGATAAAATGTTCCCGGTTACAGTCGGGTCGTTCTATTTACAGAATGGGTAAGAAAGGATTACTGAAAGGTTTTCTTAAATGAAATAAAGTATTTTTAAACAATTCTTGAATGCACTATTGGTGTAAATATAAATAATGAATTGCGGGATTGATGTCATTATCCATTTCTTTAATTTCTCGGAAGGAATCAACATACGTTACATTGGTGAAAAGCTTAAAATGTCATTCAATAGCTTGAAATGGTGATGACACTTTGTTCGTTATTGTCAGAATGTTTGCAGCTTGCACGATTTTGTCTCTATTTTAGTAAATAATTGGGATCTTATTTCTTAAATACTCGTATTGAGAAAGCTCTGAAGCTGGCGGTGAATAATTATTCTAGATCGAATGTGAAGCATTATAGTTCCCAATAAGAAAATCAATGAAAGTTGATTTGTCATAACGGTAGTGTTGATATAATTTTGTAAATTAATAGCAGCTGTATGCATGGGCCTTGGCATGGCGTATAATTCAACGTAATTTATTAATCAGACTTTCTTTAAACCCAAATTCTTCACATAGGCTATAAACACATTTAGTTCAGTTATTAGCCATCAATCATAACTAAAATTAATTGGCGGAAACCATATTTGAACAGGGTTGTTTCAAACTCGACACTCACAACACAAAATGCCTATTAATTGTAACAAGTCTCGTCTGCCTCTTAACCACAAAAATATAGTTTGAGAAAGTGCAGACTATATAAATTGCAAGCTATGTTTCCAATAACCGAGCTATATTTGACAAAGCAAGAAGCAATCATTACGCAATATCTATTTTAATCATTTAATTTGTTGAATTCAAATAAAGATAATATTAAAGTAGTATCCCTGCGCCCAGCAATGAATGAACATCGAAACGTAAACAAATAATTACTATCCACTCAAAGCGCATCATTCCATCACGTGACACAATAATCTCATTGATCTCAATGATCGCACAGTTCCCCCCCCCCGCTTAAAACATCACGTGATAACCCATTTTAAAATACTATTTAAAATTTTAACAGTGGCCCTGAAAAGGATAGTTTTCAATTTAATAATTAGTATAGTCTTTGTTAATGCCAACATCTAATTACCAACCGGAAACGGTTTTAGTGTATATTTTAAATTCACCCTGGATGATCAACCAATTTCAATTTTATTTCTTTGGTTAATAAATCCTTGGCAAGCCTAACTCATATGGTAACACCATAGGATAAAGTTATGCTGGGATTGGTTACATTCTCCATCCTGGTTTGCCTGCTTACACAGCGACATTAACTTTATTGTCAATAAAATATTAATTTGTCATTTACCATCATGCTTCAATAATCTGGGGCGGCCCCTGTGGTTGTTTTACTCCTAGTTTCATTGCGCTACATATCAGCACCTTATTAATACACACATGATCGTGAATCATAATGCTGAAATCCCGTATAAAACCCTGTTTATGCAGCGCTATCAGCGCTTTGATCTATACCGTAGGCTGCAAGCCGACTATTTTTAAGAGAGCTGTATTTTTTGGAAACACGACTTGTTGCCTGACACGGCACATTGAACATGAAAGTATTAATACACACCAACTGCGTAGAAACAGAACCATTTACGTGAATATGGGAGTCAAGAACTTGCTTATGTATATTTAACGCGTTTTGCATTTTTAATTCATGACAAAACATTGCGTGTTATTTATAGTATAGTTGGACTTGTTATTTGATGAGTTAAATTGATTTTTTTATAAATATCGCATTTACATGCGAAGACATTTTACTCTAAAACCAATAGTTAGCTGCGCCATATGCTCCATTTAGATCAAAGTGACTTTGACCATAAACCATTTCTCCTCAAAAGCATTTCCACGCATGCGCTTCAAATAAGCTACAAAAACACAAGGTTCCATTAATATCTATCAATTTTAACTAAGGTTATGGGGCAAAAACATTGTTATATTTCTAGTGACAGTGACATCGACCTCAGACCTCTAGAAAGCAAACCCAAGCTTTTTGTTCACACAAGTTACCTTCATACCATATTAATTCACTTTCTATCAATCGTATCTTTAGTTATTTGTTGGAAACCATTTTTCCAGCTAAAAATACAATCACAAGCGAGCTCTTAACATAAGTTACCTAAACACCAAGTTTCAACACAATCCATCAATCCTGATTTCAGTATTTTGGCAACTTTTACGTTATAAAAGACCTTTGACCACGACCCCCTCGAAAGCTATCCCCAGCTAGTTCTTTACATAACCTAATTTTATTCACTATAAATCAACGGTAAAATTACTGGTCGGAAACCAGTTTTCTGTTTCAAGAAACCTTGACCATGACCCATTCCTCCTCAAAAGCACTCCAAAGGTAACTCTTCATATAAGCTACCTACACAGCAATCTCAATCACTATCCATCAACGAAATTGGTTGGAACCATGTTTCTGTTTTTTTTAGAAACAGTGAAATTGACCTTGAACCTTGAACCCACCCAATTCAAACGCAATCCCAAAGCTGGCTCTATCAATAAGCCACCTACATTCCAAGGTTCATCACTTAATGTCAAAGTTATTTCGCGGAAACCAATGTTTAAAGAATGCCCGGAAGCCGCCTGCCCGGAAGCCGCCTGCCCGGAAGACTGGCCACCTGCCCAACTACATCCTCATTCTTATCAAAACAAGAAACGTCATAATGCGAAACAACCAGATTTTAAATGATTGATAGAAAAGACATAAGAATGTGTTGTAAAAAGGGCGAATTGTTTTACAGTTTTAGTGAAGCGTACACTTATTATACTTCATAGTGTTATGTATCTTATTTGAAGAGCTAGCGTGGAAGTTATTATAAAGAGGGTGCGGTCAAGAACGAATGCATTATGTGTCTATGTATGCATTTAAGTGTTCAGTTTATAATTAGTTAAAAAAATCAGTACTGTCGGCTTGCAAACAGTTTAACCATTGTCATATGCCAAAAGAGTTATAAGATATATGAACAATAGTATCAATGTTGCAGCGAAACTTTAAAAAGTTACTTAACTAGTGCTATTTTCATTTTTATCTCTTTGTTTTAAAAGAAATTATACAAGAAACTAATTGGCTATAATGAACAATTGCCCATATTTCATCGCATTGCGGCGCCTCTAGTTGTTTAACAGTTCAAGTTTTCTAAGCCAAAAAATTGTCAACAACAGATATCAAGTCTTGATTACAAATTAAATAATCGGAGAACAGTGAGCTTTTTTACAAGTGTGCATATTTTATGTTTAAATTTGGTTAATACGTTACCAGAAATATTATCTCTAAAAAAGATAAATTTTATGCAACTGATTCATGTCGCGCCACAGACTCTCTCAATCAAAGTTTAAAGCACACAATATATGTAATTATGATCAAGTAACAAGTTTGAACATTTCGTGTATTGTTCTGACACTATGAGTTATTTAAGATTGTTTTTTATAATCTCTAAGAAGAACATTCAGCAAATTCAATTGTATTGGTTCAGCTTTATGTACCATCATTATCATAGAAAGTTTTCCTGCGTTTCCAGACGAAAAACGTAGATATGGTAAATAAATATGATATTAAGGTTTTATGAGTATATGTCTGCTTTTCCATTGTCTGATAAATTGGTTTTGTTGGGCTTGGCTGATGGACCAGACGTATTAAATATTCACATTTGTCTTAACTTATCTTCGTATTTTCTATAGATTATGTTCATTTCACCACCGAGAGTGCATCGGTTTGTTGTTTTAGTTATTTGCCAGCTTGTTGTTGTTTTTTTTGCTTTCGATCGTTTTGCAAATAAAACCATGCATTGCAAGTCGTTTGCTTTAGAGGCAAAGATAACAATTTCAAATTTTATTCAGACTGGAAAATATACGTTCAAAAGATTTTCAGATTGTGTAGTTTGTGCTATAAAATAAATTATGATATTGAACTGTTCTTATAATATATTATATTCCTGGATGTTTTAGATTGTTCGTGTTGAGACTGCGCCAAAACGGTATTTTAATGGAAATCATTTACGATCACTATTATCTAAAAAAGTCACGTTTTCATTGTTTCTGAGAGATTCAGTTTTTGTTTGATTAATGATCTGGCAATGCAATATACATGGCAGCAAACTTAACGCCATGTTGATCTCACTCTTTCATTTTCTAGTAATTTTATACCGACTTTTTTTTTAATTATTAATGGAAAAATGTTAAGTGAAGGCGAGATACGTTGTACAAATGTGTGTGTGTAACGCTAACCATTGACTGATTGTGTGTATCATACATCATGTAATAAACATGTGATATTTTAAAATACAATATTTACACCTCAACTTCAATTCCTACTATCATCCGATGAACGCAACATCTTCGGATATGTTCGGATTGCAATTCATCGCCTAACAATATACATGAAAATTGTTGATCTTGGTATTGTTTGTATTGTGTCAGCAGGTCCCGTAAAACATAAATCAACATTTTAGAAAGTGTTAATCTATGATATGTTAAATAAATTGTTGCCATAATTGTTTGGATTTTACGTTTAAAAGTGATTTGAAGTGGTTGATCTTTTCCCTCGTTATTGTGACGTCATTTGAAAAAATGTTTCCGGTTACAGTCGGGTCGTTCTATTTACAGAATGGGTAAGAAAGGATTACTGAAAGGTTTTCTTAAATGAAATGAAGTATTTTTTAACAATTCTTGAATGAAATAATGAACTATTGGTGTAAATTTAAGTAATGAATTGCGGCATTATCGGGGATATGAACGGAATTGGACTGACCAAAGTACGCATGGAGTCATTCGGACTCCACACACTTTGACCAGCCCAATTGCGTTCATACCCCGATCACGACATCAATCCCGCAATTCTATTCTTAAATGAACAGTAGATTGTTTCTACCTCTAATATAAGGACGGTTTCGGAAGTCGGAATTTTCAAGTGAACTAGTCAAGAAGAATGTCGAATTTGTCTTATCACAACGTTGTTAATAAGCATTTGTAACCAATCTGAAAATTGCATGTTTTGACAAACGTATTACCGCTAACGTTTGCTGATAGATATGTGGTGTTTATCGCGCTTTTTGTCACAAATAGGAGATGGATGGCCCTCATAATTGTCTTATCATACCGTTGTAATTAATCAGAACATTGCATCTTGACAAACATATTACCAGGAACGTGTGTTGATAGGCTATGTCTTTTTATGTCACATATAGCAGATGCATGAAAAATCAAGGTATACTCCTTATGATATTTTTACTTAAAGCAATATTGTTCTACAGAATATAAAATCAACGCATTTTTACGTTTAGTTGTTATGAGCATGATGTTAGTCATCAACGTTTACTAATATGGGGTTTTGACTAGGATATACTATTTAAAGTAATTATATGAAAAGCACACATAATATATGTACTATATCGAGGTAATAGAAGAATTGAAATTTGAACACAAACTATAAGAAATGATTTAGCACATTTCGTTGAAATAAGTCCTTAGCTAAATGTGTCTGTTTCATACAATTACGAGCATATTAAGCCATTGAAAAACGATTCCTAAGACGATACAGTTTTTTTCAGGAGGTTTCCATGTTCGGATGCTCTTGCTTTTTAAACAATTATTTATCTTCTATATGTATACAATGAAAGCTTCCGGAACATGCCTTTTAGGAGTCTTTTCAAAATGAAAATAGTGTTACTTTCAATGTTTTGAACGCTAAACTATTGTTTTTACTCATTTGTGTAACAGCGTTTTCTCGGCGTTGCATATTATCAAATAGATCCTTCGGATATCTTGCAGTTTTTTTAAATATATATTAGACACAATTGTTATTAATGAAAATTTAGCTTTTAAAATTTTAAGGTTAAAACACAAGATGTTAAACGGATTGTTTTTGTTAAATGTATAATGCATGGTAATATACATTCATGTCTGATAGTAATTAATAGAAAATTCAAAGTAAATGGAGAAAACTAAATGGAAAGCTTACTTTCTGTTGGACAATAATGGTCTGCCCGGTTTCAACAATGTACATGTATGCACACTCCCGGGTAAATCTAGGTCAATACGATGGTCTCGATTGGAATGACAATTACACTACAATAAATAGGTGCTACAATCCTTGCAAGTACAAATTGATGACTATGAAAACAATGCACTTGAAAACGAAGCTTGAACCAATAGGGACACTCGAATATTCCATTGGTAAAAGAAGATACAGGACTAGAAAGGCAAAATGAAAGTCGGAACTGTGAGAGTTTAGTTAAAGAGTTTCTTGGTAAATACATATGGTGATAATTAAAGAAGTCCAACTTCAACACAAATTATGTATTTATGAAACAACGTTTCGGCCATTCGGCCTTCATCTGGTTGTATGTATATAATGAACAGGAAATGACGTCAACATCAAATGACGTCAACATCAAATGACGTCAACGTTGTTAACGTCAAAATATAGCATACATTTTTGCGCAAAATTAAGTGTTATAGGATCTATAGAGATACAATTATACTGGTAAAATGCAATATAATACACGTGGTAAATACACGGAAGAAGAACAGGTCATAGAAATAGTGTTTAACACCACATACAGAGCTGGGAAAGATTTGGCTTTAAAGTTTTAGTATTATCGACAGAGAGTGAAATTGCAAAACAATAACATATTCAAAAACCAACGATATCAAGGAGGCCGGATAGGGAGTGTGCATACAACGACCTAATAAAATCAGGTATGTTAGGATAGCATTATATCAGGTTCAGAAGGAAAAGAAAAGGAAAATGGACATATTTTGTAAAATAGATACTAGTCATAATTATTATAGTCCAGTCATATCGTGACAAAATTACATCAAATTGTGCACTTTGGGTTAAAATTATGAAACTTTGCCAAATGATACATATGTATGTTCAGGTTAAAAAAAGCTCAGGACCCATCTCAATTTCGTCCAAGATGGCTGCCAAAATCCAAGATGGCCGCCATGACCCTTTTTATTGTAAAGAGGAATTTTATTAGTAAATAAATTGTGACATGACCTCAGTAAAAGCATAATTTACGTAGTATTTACTTTTTCATTAAATCTTATGGAAGAACTTTATTATACAAAAAAATAATTTCATACAGAATTAGCTTTTTGTTGCCATGTCAACCATTTTCCCCTAAAAGTCAAATTTGTCGACAATGTAATCTACCCAAACCTGTAGACTTCTTGGTGTTCTTTAATTTTTCTGTGAAAACAGTTTGTTTGTACATATGTGCAAGTTAAAAGTAAATGTTTTCAACATTCTTTTAAGTGTGTATTGTTGAAAAGAATTCTAAAAAACATCAATAGCAACGAAAGACTTTTTAATCTCATGCTTATAATAATCATTTAAAATGACTAGAAATGATAGTGACAGTCGGGTCAATAATTTATTATTTAAAGTTTATGAGACAAGCAATTGTATACACCAAAATGTTCGGTTGAAGTGTATGTATGCAAGTGATGGCAGAAATATTCAAAGCGTGGCGCGGGCTGAGAAATCCAAGATGGCATCCGAAATGGCCGCCATAAAATGTCAATTTTAGTAAAAATATTATGTATGAATATGTTAATTTTCTTTTATTAGTCATAGTTAAATATTCACATGGCTACTTCTTCTTTCATTATGGACCCTAAATTTGTATACAGCATTGACCACTTTAAGGCCAACGTAATGATCGTTTCAAGGTCAGAATATGAAAAATACCCAAGCATTTAATTTTCCCATATAGATATCCTTTTCAAAGTCATATTTTGGCAATATTTTCATATTTTTGGATAAGCCAACATTTCAAGCATTAAAACATACCAAGGGTGGTTGCAAACTTGCTATTTATGTAAGCGTCTTATGGATAATTGAGTTAGTATCAAAATAAAATGACCTAAATAACTGACATATTCAATGTCCAGGTCAAGATCACTACAAAAAATCAGAAAAATATCAAGGTTTTCTGTCTTTTTTGTCTCTTTTGGTTTATTAAGTTTTGTTTGCTCACACAAGGGTCTGTCAAAATTGGCAGTGTATAAAATTACTTATTTTTGTCTATCACAATTTACCATTCAATGAACGTTTTTTATATAGTACGCAAGCTCCAAGCAACTAGAACTTCTCCAAATAAATGCTATCGAAGGCAATCTCCATAAAAGTGCTCTTTCCGAGGTTAAAAAAGGTTGGCGCGTACAACGGACCGGCTACTCGAACGACAGACGCGCACGCCAACTACACACTAGGGGTCGTCAGGAAAATATCAGAATTTTGTAATGGAAAAAGGGACATAATTTAAGACTTTGTGACACGGCCGTTTTAGACACTGAAGATTATAACGAAATACTGATTTTCACAGAGGCATGTTTTTTTTTTCAGAAAAACACAACATAAATTTAGAATAGTTCACCATGATCCATATTTTGATAATTGATCTAAAATTACAAGATGAGCTTGTCATAGCGGAAATAATAAAACCTAAACATGTTGGAAAAACTTATAAAGGAATTCTGTGGATACGTTAAAGTGTTCAGATAAAGAAAAATACGACAAACTCATTGCAAATTGCCGATTATTTAACTTTCCATTCCAACAGACTATAAAACCAGACAGACATCAACATTATAGCCAACTGAACTATGAAGTGCAATAATGGAATACACATTAGGTGTTTAAGCCTGCAAACTGCTGTGATTGTTTTCAACAGAACAGACATTTTGTTTATTACCAACATGACTCCACTTTAGCTTGTTTCTTTGTTTATTTTTGTTGAAATAAACAGCTCTAAGGCTTTTTTCCTCACTTGTTCCGAAACTGTATGCTGAAGTTACAGTTAATTTAGCAAAATAAGCTGTCAAGCTCTTTTGTTAAAGATAGGATTAACAAAATCCTATTTCAACAAACAATTATGATAATAAACTAGCAATAGCATGAGCAAACCATCACTGACAATAGACAACAAAGGTTTAATACTTCCTATTTGCAAGATGATTTCTCTTCTGGATTTTGTATTTCTTATATTTAGTTAACATCGTGCAATTGAATGCAATATGCCGTTTACTTCCGTTTCAACTAATTAAGCAAAAATATAGCCCTAAAAGGGTTCTCAATGGTTTTCGAGCGGATGTATTTCCTTTATTTGTTCACAAGATTTGGCCTAACGCCCTAACTTTGGACCCCATGTGACCCACTTGTAGAGTCTACCGAGAGTTCTACCAATATTACATCTAACATACTGGCCACAGTTTCAACAAAGCTTGACCAATATTATGTTTCGGGCATGATTTTTAAAAGATTTGACCTAGTGACCTAATTTCTGACCACATTTGGCCAGTTTTAAATAAGTCATTGAGTTCAATAAGGAAAACATTCTAATTAAATTTTATAAATATTGGGCAAGATATATTGCCTCAACGGAAACATTCCGTCAAAGATTGAACATAATCCGAGCAATCAAAACCATGATATGTTTCCAGACAAAACATCTAAGATTTGACTTAGTGACCTTATTTTTTATCAAATCTGACCCAGTTTTTAATAAGTCGAGGAGTTCATCAAGTGGAAAAAATCTGAGTGAATTTAATAAAAAAAAATGACCAAATCATCTGCCTCTAGTGTGATTCAGAGTTTTAACCTTGTGACCTAGTGTTTGTCTCCCTGTGACCCAATTTTACACGTGGTTGGAACTTAATCAAGGGGAACATTCTGACCAAGTTTGAACATAATCTAGCCAATCCATACCAAGATATGGTTCAGATTGTATTTGGCTTAGTGACCTATTCATGAATATTGGATAAAATGAAATATCTCTGTTTCAAAGAATATTTGACCTATTGACCGAGTTGTTCACCCCATGTGACCCACATTTACAAGCGATCAAGATTTAATGCATGTCATTCTGATCAAGTTTGAACCTCGTCTGACCAATATGTAGCTCGATAATGATAAAAAAATGTGACGGGCAGACGGACGGTTCGAAGGATGGTCAGAATGACGGACGGACGGACAACGCCAAAACAATATCCCCCACCCGAAACCTTCAATTCGGCGGGGGTACCAAACTGAATTAGTTAAGGCTTCGTGTACATATTTTATTACAGTGCAAGCTGATAACGACAACTGTTTGGAATAGATAGATTATTTCTGAAGTATGTTCATTTCGTCAAAATTTAAATTTAAACTTTCAAAAGAACAAAATCCGACGCAGTTGAGGTAGTTGGTTGATATTTTTATATTCAAAGCCCAAATTGTGTAAAGATCCCCAAAAGTGCAGACGATTGCTAAGAACCAGTGGTTCCTAGTAGGAATTCTTCAGCCGAAAAACTTTTTCTCCTTTGTTTTTGTTATCTTCATATTGATAAAACTGGATTCAAATTTCATACCGTCTCCATTATGACTTCCAGATGCCCAGATATAATATTTTATAACAAAAAGCCTCGGGTTAAAAGGAGCGTTCCTTGCTCCTTTAGGGGATTTTCAAATTGATGTTCTCACAAGAAAGACTATCTATCAAAACGATTATTTATCTTACATCTCCCTTTCTTAGGCTTATTACATTGCTACGAGGAATACATTACAAAGTATTTGGGTTGTTTAACCTTATATAGAAATGTGTATGATGTCTGATATAAGCGAAGCCATATCAAGACGTCGTGGCTAAATTTATTCAATTCCTATTGCTGATGAAAATACTACGTACACTTTGTTAAGCACCGCCAAGGCTACAACTTTGCCAATGTGGAATATTTGTTAGATATCTGATATTGGCGTTTTTTTCAGTCTGACGGCAAGGCAAAATATGCTTTAATTCCGAATGCATATTCATATACTCGTCATCGCTTGCAATTTCCGTCAAGTTATCCATATAGATTGACATTTTGAGAAATGGTAAACTGTCTTATTTGATTTTCACTTTAGCATGCAAAACATTTATAACAAACCATGCCATATTAAGCTAACATTTGACTTTTTAAAAGGCCGGAACTCCAGGTTGACAAGTTGAAACGAAATAAAACTTTAAAGTAAATCCTTATTTTTAGTTATCGCCTTGGGTGGTTTTCAATATACTCGTATAACTCACTCTTATGGTCACGAATCATCGACTTCATACACTCTATTATCAGTTATTATTAACAAGTAATCCGATTAGCTACATCCTTCTTAAGTCAAATTAAGACCAATATTGAATAATAGCTATAAGCTATGTTGATAACAATTGCATCTCCTCTTATTTTTATCGTCTATTTTTGTCCTCAGTTCATTTTACAACGATAATCAATTGTTCAAACTGTTCAACATTGTCCTTTAGTTAGTACCATTAAAACAACATATGTTTTGTGGTGGTCATTAAACTGGCCACGTTGGTTTACTCCAGGTTCATCTGTTTCTCCCACAAAACAAACGATAGTGACCTAACGTTAGTGAATATAGCTATTTTCACAACCGTTTTAAATAAGTAAATTTTAAACAGACAACATCTTTTGGTGTAAATTAAACTTCATTTTATAATTGTGCATTTTCGTTTCGTTAATATATTGGAAAAGAATCACTGACCTATGCTGGATAATTATAAAATTTATAGAAACTCTTATATGTATCTGACTACTTGTTATAATAACTAGTACATAAAAACATCAAATCACACGATTATGTCAGCTAGTTTACATACAAGTGTCTATGCTTCTTGTCATGACTTATAAAAGATAGACCTGCGAAATGAACATGTCATCTTATTATCACCTGAAAGGATGATCTCAGAGCCATCATTGTGGGTTGACCCGTTGCATCGTACCATGTATTAAAAATGTGCAGAGCATTGTTCTAAACATCTTAACATGTTTATACTTCACAATAATACTTTGTGAGGTCTAAAAACCATTTGTGGGAGGACTAAAAGGATTAGTAGGACGCGTTACGAACAAGAAACGGTTCTATTAAGATAAATTCACATGCCTTATAGCACAATCCGAAAAAAACACAAAGATTCGTTCAAACTACATTAATTTCTAAAGGACAAAGATTGATTGTTTCCATATCGATAACACTTATTCAAACAGTATTGTTTTCAACAAAAATAGAAGATAAAGTGCATTCTCAATGCTTTAGCATGCATGTATTATTATTGAGACTCCTGATCGGATGAGAAACGCTTAATTTTTTTCTGACAGTATGTGCATTCCGAAGGGAAAAGAACCATGACGAGTTTAATCTGCAGAGTATTTAAATGTCAACCCAACCTTGTTTAAGGCATTTTTGCATTGCATTACAATTTTCAGAAGTCAAAACTGCACCTTTAATCTTGTTTAAGTCTGCTCTATGTTAAGATAACAGATTATTATTGTTTTCAATTACAAGTTGATAGTCTCATCTGTTGCTAGATCATTAATAGTATATTTCTAATAGAAACATTTTTCCTTGATATACAATTTTCAGTTTAGATAATAATATTGAACTGAATTGATTTCTACTGAAAGCATATGACAATATTATAATTTACTTATTATTACCTTACATATCGCTATGTAGAAATTCAAACTTCAGAAAAAGAACATTCCGAGGATATGAAAACAAAATCTTTCCTTAAAAATCAATTTAAATGGAAATGATTTAAACAGTAAACGGGTTTTCATCAATCAATATTCATCTAATTGAAGTAAGGCACCGTTGACATTTCAACGAATCCATGTAAAAACACCGGCTATTAGGAAAGTTCTAATTAAGCATTTAATTTTATTGCAATTTTCATTTTGATGCAAACTTTTTCATGAACAAATCAATACTGAGAAGGGGAGGTCCGTCGGAAGCTCGCTATATATTCAATATCTAGGAGCGTCTATTTTGAAAATGGTGTTCTTACTTATCGTTGCAATGCACATTCCTTTGCATTTTGACACCTTCCTATATACACCATGTTACAATATTTAAATATATGCTAATTTTGTTGCGTAGCTTTTTCACATTGTATGGTGCTTTTCTATCCCAAAGTAGTCTTTTAAAGTCGTCTGGTGTATGGCTTCACATTGTGATCGCTATTTTAACAAATGAATTAAAACATAACTAATATCTTCTGTTTTCTGTTAAAGTCGCTATTATCATCAGTAACGATATTCAAGTCTAAATAAGTTTTCTGTAGCAGTAAATGATTCATGACCTTTTATATTATTTTGTGTCTAGACATCGGCATTTTAAAAGAAATATGGTTCACCTTACCAGAAATTAATTATACTTTTGGTTGTCTTATGACACTAGTTTCAGTGTATGTTTTTGTTTGTTTCTGATTAAAGTCTATTTTTAATTTAATATAGCTAATGTCGGCTGGTTTTATTAAACCATGGTTACATACCACCAGATTTTCGATAATTATATATTCGACGTTGCTTAAACCGAATATCACGCAAAATTACATTAATTTCTAGATATTCACGACACATAGTGGGGGTAATCTTACAAAAGGGCGGACTACTTTAAGATCATTTATTTCAATAACCAAAAAAAATATTAGTTCCGAAATAGACATTAATACTTATCAGAAATATCGCTTCAAAAAACGATCGTACGATAAGTTCGTTGATAATAAGATAATAACATAACGAGAAATATAAAAGGATAGAAATACTTATGTGGAATATTAACCCGTAGGATAAGCAATTACATTCAATTCATAAACAATTGAGTTACAAAATCCTAAAAATATGAAAAGTAACATATGCTAGAAAGATTAAATACCTGAACAATAAGGTCCCATTTTAGTATTGAACATACATTAGTAAGCGATCCAGATGCATGTAGATAAAATATACGCCGTGCGCTAGGCTGGTCATTTATCATTTACACAGGTCAAACTCCCTATTACATTTTTCCTTAAATTCAAAGTATTTTAACGTGCTTTATGAATTGTTTGCGAGACTATGAATCAAACTTTCAAGATGGATATCTATGTCTGTCAATTGTGTTACATTCTAACGTCGATCGACATTTATGATATCTAAGAAATGGTTCTACCGCGCACGTTTGTATGAAAGGTTTACTGCTAGCATCTTTGATAGTTCAAAATTATGGAACGTAAATGAAGAAGACTTTACAATGTTAGGTTATATGGAACGTAATGTGTATTTGAAATATGAAGCTCATCGATATTAACACATAACAAATATTCACATGCATGAAAGAAAATATGAATTATTATACAGAGACAGACACATGTCGCCATCCGGTATCAGTGTTTCGTGTTGCAATTAACGATGTGTATGGTCACTGCAAGTGGAAATAGATAATGGTTGGAACCTGTGTTGTATAATGAACGTATAAATGTATCGACATATGTCATAATATGTTGGATTACAAAACCTATCACAACAAGAATCTAATTAATTTTACTTGCAATTCAAAAGATCAAAGTAGTGCAGGAATTTGTTTAATCTTTATAAAAGGAACACAACATAATTTGTTTGATAACGAAGAACAATGGATATCTACTGGAACTAAACACCGTCCAGTATAAGTTAGCAACATACTTTCGTGTATGATTTGATGTCACGTTGACCGGTGTATAATCGAATATCATACATATAGGTATGTGCCGTAGCACTCTTAGTGGCGTGTTCATACATTTAAAATGTCATAGGATATGCCTGAACTGTAAGCTGCTTTATGTACTGTTGATCACTGTCTATTCTCGACATATTATTAATCGTCATATAAATAATATGTTTATCATATGAGGTTTTGCTATAACGTTTGAAATACACTTCTTGTATGGTAATCACGGTATAGTTTGATCCCAACCATACTTGCGTAAACAAAAGCCATCATAAAAGATTGCATTGTCCCTCTTATAACTTTTGTTGAAAAAATATTTCTAATTGGTCTAAAACATTTTGTGAACGAAGCTGTGAAACTAGTGGAAACCAGTATTCCCCATCTAGGAACTACAACTTATCCATTCATGGTTCTGTCAGTGAAATATCGGCATGATTTTTGGGCAAAAACTGAGGTTAAACGTATATTACAATATCAAAATGTTTTAGAATAAAGTTGAACGGACGTATTTTATAACCTATTTAAATTAACTGTTCTCATAGAAATGCATGATTTCCGTTTAGTACATGTTTTTGTTTGCTTAATTTTGTCACCGAGTTTAGTGGTTTGCGAAAATTTCCATCGTATTCACATGTTATGAATCGGTATAAACGTTGGTCTTTTGCTATTAAAAACTAATATTACAAACATGTTACAAAAAAAACTATTTAAACAATCCATATCCAACCATATATTTATGACCAATATGCCGCTTTATCATTTGAGCACTTTGCGTTATCGCCATGATTAGTTCGAAAACGGGAGAAAGCAATATCAGAGTATGAAAATAAAATCATAAGCATTCAACCAATTAGGTAAATCATAAAAACTCATTTGTAATTTTCTAACGGGCATAAACTAATTCTGAAATAAGACGAGCGATAGAAATGCTTCACTTGAGGGTCGTTTGCAATAGATAATGTTCTCGATTTTGCCAAATTATGTAATATAAAATATGTTTCAAATTAAGTTCGATTTAGATAATTAAAAAACACGTTGTTGACGACTAACGCATGACTCATGCAATTATTGCACATGCTTTCACAAATCAAATGCACTTCTAGAGGTTATCAGTAGTTTTTTTTATACGAAAGCATCAAGTTACATTTATTTGTAAACATATAATGTTGCCAATACATCATCCTCGTTTAAATCGTGTAAAAATGTTGTACTATCAGATTGTGTTTTAGAAAAATAAAAGGACCTAATAGGTGCTTTCACACTAATGAAATGGTTCTACACTTTTTATAGACATGCCCAATAGCACAAATCGATAACAAAACGATTCGTTCGAACTAAAATCGTGTCATCATTTAATTTTAGTGGGAAGAGATTGATTTTTAACTATAAGAATAGATCCTGCATTATCATTCTTTTCTAAGATAAATGCTTTCACTTGTATCATCATTGAGACACTTCGACATAGCAAGAACATCTAACCCTATATATATGCATATATATACATTGGCTTTTAGCAGAACATTTCTTAGAAATTAAACATTACATGTTTCATGTTATCTAAGGCGTATATTTTCCATCAGTTTTACTATAAAAATTATTTACTATGTTATTCCTACAACCTACTTTTTATTGTTTACTTTTAGTATTTATTAACAAAGCCTATGTAAGAGGTCAAAGACATTTGTGGTGTCAGACGACATTTTGGCAAAATGTGATGAAGACTCCGACAACACGTCTCTTGTTTTTTCATGGTTTTTTTTCTCTGGATAGAAAACAAATGTTACCTGATAGAATAGCAGGAAAGAAACGAGCTGTAACTTTTGACTGCTATTGTACTTAACTGTTGATTGGTTAAACATTGTATTGCCTTTAAGCACTTCATAAACATTTTTCACCAAATGATGGACATACAGCGAATTTGGTTATCCATGTGTTATCAACTAGTATTATAGTGTGCCGAGTAGTCCAGATCAGGAAATGTGTTGTTAACATCAAACGTTTTGAATATTAAAATACAGGGGGAAAAGAAGCGTGTAGAAACTTTCATTTGTAAAAAGCATAAATTACTACCCGGTATAAGTTTAGCTAAGTTATATTGAGCAATGTGAACAAAAGAATACTTTGTTGAAAAGATTAGAAGTACATAATGTAGTACATTATTTTATTGAACCATGATGATAAAGATTGAGGAAGACAAAATTGTAAGCTTTATTATTAGTCATAAAGTGATAATATTAATGATAGAGATCGTTATGTAATGTCGGGTGTTCTGAAAAACATCTATAAAACAATTAACTGCTCAGCGATGTAATTCTATTCTTCAAGACATTAATCTTGTATGTTTTGGACAAGAAGGAATATGGTTTCTTGCACCATTTAAAGGGTCATACCTCAGTCAAGGTCATAATGAATAGAAGGCCCATATTCACAAAAGTCGTAAGTATCAGGCGGACATATACCCTGACAAAGTTTAATTAAAGGCTAGATATTTTTAGAGTAGATAAAAAAGAAGATACGCTCAATTAAATTGTCATAAATTATATCTTGTGACTAGAAAAGACCCCTATTCACAACTGCCTTGAATATCATACAGACAAATACTCTGACAAAGTTGTATGAAGATTTGAGTAAAATGTCTAATTCAAGGCCAAAACTGTGTCATTAGATTTGAACAAGTGACCTAGTGTTTGACCTAAAACAACCCATATTTAAACTAAAATAAGGTATCATGCATACAGACAAGTTTCATTCAGAGTCAACGAGAACTTGCGTAGGTGTATCAGTTATATATTTAACACTTATCGACATATAATTAGCCTATGTCAAAGAAATCACGCACGTTATACCCGGATACGAAAACACTGGACATGGCATCAAATTGCTTAAGTATTGCACCTAAGAATGTCCAACCATTGAAGCAATTACAAAGATATTAGCACACAAATTTAAATGATAATGCATATTGTTTACACGCAAAAATGAAGCCCTTTCCCACAAATCTAAACAACACTTAAAACAAATTATCATACATGTATATGTATTTTTGTAGTATGAACACTAACTATTCAGCGAAAATGATAATATCATTACCAAGGGGTGTTCGTTTCTTTATACTCGCGCTCAGAAATGATATTTCCATACTATAAAAGCTTTATTTAAGTATCATCTTCAGTGTATATCTTCGGTGTATATTGCAACAAACAGCACTCTTTAGGACACTAATGTGTGGAGACTGCTTTGATAGTTTCGCCCATGAAGATTTCAGCGGCTAGCGATGTTGTCCATGATATAGTGGCGATGTCATCCTAAGAGATAACCAATGTAATGGTGTCAAAGTTACCGTGCCTTATGTACTGTGTGACCATAAACATCAATTGTCATTAGTCTATACACTCTATGATAAAACTGCTTTATAAACTCCTGTTTACGTTTCCTAATATGGCGTCCATCATATCGTCACTAACGATATTCATATCTTTATAAGGTTGAACAAAATCAAATTATTTCAAACTTAATTAAAGACCCTGAACTTTTGCACGCGGTCATATTTTTTTCCACTGAACAAACCTGTTCTACCCGGTTAATTTCATTTAACGTTTTGAGAATTTCTTTTCGGTAGTTTCCTGTACTTGCAAGACGCATGAATGTCTAAATATTGAATCTAGTTTAAAACAGTTACGGTTTTAAGTGTGAAAATGACATTAGCACACAACTGAACTTAACACAACTTCGACTTACCTACCCTGTCTTCCAGTACAAATTGGCATTATTAGTATAAAGTAACGGTGAGTGAACTTTTTTATTACCTGTGTTTAGACTGTCCAAGTAATGTCGCTATTTTTGAAAGCAATGTTCATTAATGCCTGAAAATGTATCATCCGTTTTTTTTGTCTGGTACAACTTCCAATGTATGTCGCTTGTTAAATGCCATTAGATGAAACACGTGTAGCTGATCGAGATGCATGTATAATAATTTAATCTTAAGGTTGTGTACAAAGATAAAATACTATTCATTAGTATAGACCAGATAATGGCAGATTTTCTGTACATAAACATTGAACAATTCTAATAAATATTGCAATTTCAATATAAAGTATCCAGCGTCTTGTTTTACGATGTCTGTAAAAGTCAATATATCATAAACCAAAAAGGAATAATTGTTTTTTTATGATAATATGTTTTATCCGTCGCGGTATGATGTCAATCGACTTTTATGACGGATCAGAAAATCTATTACGCAGTTTTATCTTTCTGTACAAAAGATTTTCCGATTATACTTCTTTTACATTTCGGTGTTACAAACGTGGCATTTCTTGGCAAGAAAGAAAGAATTTTACAAAATAAATAATCTGTATGGTATTTGCATCTCAAAAGCAAATTCACGCAGAGAATAGTGCAACATCGAAGGTCGCAAATATTTGTAGCAAACTGGCAAATCGCTATAACAATTGCAAACCAATTGTCATTGTACTAAAGCCATGATATCTATTTCGCGTAAACAAAGCTGTTGTAAATGTTGCTTCTATCTCTGCTGTAAAACTTCCGACACTCTATCTAGGTTCTAACAATACCAGTTCCTGTTCATCTCGTTGCTTGCAATGAGTGCATATCATTTAGCGAGTACAACTGCATTATCATAGTTTATACTTCTATGTTTAATTGTACAGGTATATCTTTACTATATGTTTTAATGATGGTGGTACTAAGCTCGTCCGTTTGTTGAAAACAAAAACATCCTTATGAATTTATTTATTAATAATAGCAGTGACACTACGCACTAAGACGAAGCCATATTATTGGAGCTAATTGTAGTGGAATTATGCCTTTTCATGTTCCTGTGCACAAACACTAACCATGTCCAAATTCGAAAACATATCCAAAAGAAAAAAAATGCACATGTCACGACTGACAATACGCATACGAATAGCAGGATCCATTTATCTGGCATTCAGTACTGTCGTTTTACCCCTTTGATTAATCGATGAAGTCGTGCAAAAGGCAATAATTCAAATGCTGTTCAAGATATTTTACCTTGAACGTTGCAGACATGTTATGTGGGACAATATTCACACGTATTGCAAGGCCATTAACTCGTAAACAAACAGATGATACTCGGCATCGGGCTGCGTTACTTTTGTTCCTATTTGAGTGGTCATCGATATTGCGATATTAGCCTAGACCATTATTTCGAGTGTGTACCTCGATAGATTTGGAATTGCCATCAACACCGAAGTCGTTTATAATAATTTTCTCTTTAACATTTGCAATAAAATAAAGAGCTCGTATTTTTTGCGTGGAGAAGAGCAGTCATAAGTGATATGAATATCTCTGCTGTAAAACTAATAAAACACGTTTGACAAATTGATCATTTCTGAGTTCTGAGACTGTTCAAATTGTTTGATATATGTAGCCGTCTTCATATTGGAAGCTTGTATTCGTGCTTGAAAATGTCTATTAAGCATCGTGAATTGTCCGTCTCCGAAACGTCTGTATGATTTACGGGATGAATTATATGTTAACCTCATACTTCAATAGTAACATGATGGAAACTATAAGGATGAAAATACCAAATTGTATGTGTAAACAAAACGACATGTCCAATTCACAATATTACAACATGAGGATTGTGTTTGAAAAATAAATCCGATAAAAATACGTAAATGAGGGTTGGACAAACCATGTTATCAATCACCATTAACGTCGACTCTAAACATGTTTATGTCTTTTTTGAACTGGTATAGACTAATTGTTACAAAATTCAACATTATCTTATTTTAATAACTGGACTTTCATTACCAGTATGTCGATTTAATAATTTGAACACATATTACATGTATATGCATATATCCAGGATGTTTCTTTTTAAACATGATAAAGAAATATCCGAAAGAAATATATTTACTTGTAGTGAGCATGTTTGGTAAATTTAAACATGGTCATTGTTATTTTCTTTAGGGTATATTATAATTCTATTTTTTTGTTATATGTAAAAGCTATATCATAACCCGTTATTAGTAGATATATAGATAGGTACAGCTGTATACTTTTTTCTGTTAAAGATAAGTTCATATCTGACAACAATATTTAAGTCACAATATCATTTATATACAAACACGTTTACAGTGTGTGTGTATAAACACACATATTCATTTGTTTGTGTGTGTACACGCATTTAGACATAAATTGGTGTGAATACACGCACTAAGGCATCAGCTTGTGTGTATACACGCTCGCAGACACCGGTTTGTGTGCATACACGCACGCAGACATCTGTTTGTATGAATACAAGTACGTCGACATCCGCTTGTGTGTTTACACGCACGCAGATATTTTTTGTGTGTACACACGCACGCCGACATCAGCTTGTGTGTGTACACGCTTATTCTGTCAGATAGACAGAAATCATATGTCGGATAGAACATACTAGTACCTGATAGCGGTCCTTCCCCGTTTGTGTTGTGTGGTAAATGTTCTTGTCGTTGAATTGGGTTAATTTCATCGACTGCCGGTAAGAGTGCACGCATTATTTATCACTTAAATGCGATTTAATCAACAGTTTCTAAGATATTTCAAAAATTAATATCTCTCACACAACTAGCATTAAAAGGACTAGACACCAGACGATACAATTGCAAGAAAATTGTCAAAAACTTACATTAAATTGATATTGTTGTGTACATCGCATTGAATTTATTTACTGATGCATCACATCGCTCACGTGACGTTTACATGCTAAATATACACACCATAGACTGATCAAACATTTTCAAAACTCACTGTCTTCACTACAATCTGTTGTTTTGGATATGCCCCCGACTTTGCATGCGCTTAGATAATGTATTAGGATTAACGTTTTATCGTAGTCGTATGACATACTGTTTGGAATAACTGTTAAAATAAAAGGTGTCTGTTTCCCTGTGTTTTCCCCAGAAATCCGTGTCAAAAATGATGTCAATATTTTGCACAATAACATGTTGACCAACAACTTTTGATTATTTGTTTTTCAAATCGTCTAGAGTCGCTTGTGAGGAAACGTCAACCTAATGGAAAACAGTTTTAAGTTTTACTCAACATGACACGTAATCAATTGTATCTGTCAATAAAGTAGCTTCATGATTTATAGCGTGTTACACCCATGTATGAGTCCATCATTATCGTGCCAATAAAGACAAACGACTTGTTGAATTTGTTCAACTTGATTTTATTTCTCAATTGTCATGTCGCAGTTGTTTTCGGTATAAATGTATGCTCAAATGGACCCAATACAGTTTAAACTGCTTAAAGTAAATTCAAATGAATATTACAACAAGAAATAAATCAAACATTTACAGCTCATATCTGGTATCAAGGGATATTTAATTCATTTTAAGATTTAACGCATCTTTGAAGGTAAAAGCAAAATCATTACATAGTGTGCTTGAATTATATTTTATTGCATTCATCAAATAAAAAAAATGTATTTTTCTTTTAGCAGTAAATTAATTTTAAAATGTTTTAGAAATACGAGCAATATAATCGATAATAAATTTGAATTGCTTTCGCAATAAGGTTTGTTCTTTGGCCAATATATATATATATATATATATATATATATATATATATATATATATATATATATATATATATATATATATATATATATATATATCTTGGCCAAAGAACAAACCTTATATATATTAAGTAAAACTACTTAACATTAATTCTTACATTTCAACGATGCTTTATTGAGTTTCCTATGATCGTTTTAACACTAAATAAAATGTGTTGAGATTACCAATGGCTTTCAACGAAAATTTCAACGTTGAGCTTACTCTGTGATCCCGAAGCATCCTTTCATAATGTTGTCATATTCATCTGGAGCCAATTGTATAAAACGTGGTTAAATTGTCCACAGGTCATCTTTTGGCCTGTTTAAACATTTAAATTCAATTGGTTAATTTTCATCATTGGATACAGATTAACCAATCAAACAACATCTTCAGCTAGCATTGACCAAACGATTTAACCACTTTTATACAGCTGACCGCTTGTTTATGTGTTGCAGGTGATGGACAAGTCGATAGTGTATCTGAATAACTGTTTGACTCATATCATAGCTTAACTTTGAGGGTTATGGACAAGGCGATAGCTGTAGGCTGCTTCTCCATGGCCGTGAACTGCACAATCCTTAATCAAGGATATTTATTGCCTTTTTTGCGATATGATCAGTATTTGCAAAACATATTCCGCATTTTCCAACGTTTTCCGCATGCACATCCCTTACTACGGCTATGGATGTAATTCAATTAATTTGTGTTTCGATTTAAATATGCTAGTGAAAAGAAAAATAAACAGTATTTTCATGCATTAAATGATATAATATAACTGCTGGACAAGTAAGCAATTGGTCAAAAAGTGTGTAAGAATATATCGATAGCAGAATGTTTTGATATAACATGTAAATAAGACACTGTTTATTTTTTTCAAGCCGTGTTTTAGACAGAGGTACTGCGAATAGCAACAATCGTTTAAGAAAATACCGCTTATGTTCTGTAATGTTCAGAATTTCATACCTCTGAAATAGGCCATGCTTGAAGAATAGCCATTGACATGATGAAACGATATCTCATCTAAGTGTGTGGCCAATTTTCTTTGCTATTGTATTAGCATTACCAGTTAAAATTGTATACACAATTATCTTTAGCAAATGCTGTAATATGTAAATGCTTTTTAGCAGATACACAAACATTTTTATGGTTTAATATCTTTTATAATCTTTAAACATGTTTTTGAACATCTATTGTCAACATACTCGTATAAACAACTTTTTGGTTTTTAATGCCTGATAAAAATTCAAGGCACATTAAGTTTGACAGAAACATGGACAATGAAATTTAAAATATAAAATAAAACCCTTCTGTATCTTACGCTAAATTATCAATTTAATGATGTTAGCTTTGGCAACTCTTATGATAATTGTTCATTTTATGCGCTTTATCACTATTCTGTCTGCCAAGAACTTAATCAGATTTTGGCTTTCGAATGTATCATTTGATGTATAAAATGGTGTTCTTCTTAAACACACAAGTGACGTAAAACAGAAACCATGTATTGAAATAATTTATCTCGAATTTAAAAATCCTAAACAGTTGTTCACGTATATTTTCGGGAAGGCACTCCTCTGTGTTAACACGTATTTTCGGATATAGTTTAGCAGTTCAATCACGCAGTGTGATGCTGTCACTTATTGAGCGTAAAGATCGAAAGTTCACCGCTGAGAAGAGTTCAATCACACGGAGGAAAAATACCGTCTCGTACCACCCAGATGTTTAGGACGCTTGAACCAATCGTACCAATGTTTTAAACAATTGTCATTTACTTTGACGTTCCCTCACCACAGGAACGTTTTATCTTCAACATTTCTCATATTCGGGTCTATAAATGCATTGATGGATATACTCCCATTTTGTAAATTGAATGTGTTTTCGTTACAAAAAGCCATAAGATCCAATAACATTACCAAAAATACATTTTAATAAGATGAGGATATTAAACTGAATGTATAATTAATACTGACCATACTGAAAATGCTTTTCAGGTACATTCCAATGCAGAAATCAAGTCGAGTACCACCACACGGTATTAGAGAGGCGTGCCAATGTTATATAGCATCGACTTATCCCAGTGCTGATAATGATGCTGATGCTTATGCTGTAGCTGCTGCTGCTGCTGCTGCTGCTGATGATGATGGATGATGATGATGATGATGATGATGATGATGATGATGATGATGATGATGATGATGATGATGATGATGATGTAAAATATCAATATAGTCATGGCTCGAATGGCTGTGCTATTGCCTTACTATCCTGATTTACGTAACATATCGAGAGAGTTTTTACAAAATTAAAGAATGTACTTTATAAAACATATGGCAATCTAAAAGAGTGTTTCAATTGTTCAAGGGTGTTGTTATTTTCAAACCTGAACATGTTTACTTCTTTTTACAACGACGTTTAAAATAATTTGTACTAATATACACAAATTAAACACATTGGCTCTACGTAGCATGAGGTTCAAATCAATTTTTACTACAAACCATTACCCATTCCCGCTTGGTGGTCTCAATGCCCGAGGTTACAAAATAACTTCTCGTTTCAACAAAACTTAAATTTTATGATAGTTAATATTTGCTCATATATTCTTCATTCCCAAATATTTGCATAGGTTAAAAACTGATTTGCAGAAGTTTTGCTTATAAGTATTGATTGTTGTTGTGCTGTTGTTGTGCTGTTGTTGTTGTTGTTGTTGTTTTTGCTGTTTTTGCTGTTTGCTTGCCGGTGACGTCATGTGTTGTCTGCAGCGGTATGCTTGCTACGTCATTGTTATTGTCTCCAACAATCTGCTCATTGGAATGAGTTTTGATCGCTTCTTGGCTGTGAAGTGTCCGTAAAGAAAGATCACGGGAGGTATTATTATTTAATGCCTTGTTTTAAACAGTGTCTGGTAGGAATAATATGTAATTCTTGTGACTTTAAATAATACCAGTGTAATGACATTTTGCTTTTCCTATGCATTCGTTCAGTACGGAGATATTTTCTTAAAACTACCAGTGTGTTACTCTTGATGAAATCTGCGTTTTCTGCTGTCAGGTTAAACTTGTTTTCGTAGATCCACAATTGGATTAGATCCGATATATGTAGTTGTTCGTGGTATTAGGTAATTTCTGACACATACATATTTAATAAACGAAAATGTATTTTATTAAAAAGTAAACATATTGGTTCCATTTTTACCTGATTGCCACTGTTTCTGTTAAAATACTTGTAGCTTGTGGTTCTTGCATTTCGTAAATCTCTAGCAAAATGGTTTCAAATATAAAAAGATGATTTACTATTTTGATTTATTAGTTTGCATCTAATGTGCAGGTTACATGCCTAACCGTACATAATCATCATATGTTGCAGGGTTCTTGGATTAGCCTTATCTTCATGGTTGATACCATTCTTTGGAAAATAATATAGTACACAGTATTTGAAGGTATTTAGCAATGTTAATTTAAAAACAGACGGGCAAGGGCAGGTAAGATTTGTCTCCATTTGGGATGATTATAAAAGCTCCTATTATTTTTCATGTGTCCTTCTCATGGTTTGTTTGTCCAAAATGTTTTTATTAAATATGTTTGAAATACATTAAAACTTTCAATACAGTCGATGAAATGTACATAATGATAAAGTGTGATCAGGGTGTAGCATACCTTTCAATTTCACATTCAGGCGAATGTTGAGCTGACTTGGGATTTTCTCTCCACACCCCCATGTTGAAATTTCCGTCTGCTACATTGGTATCTCAGTCATCTAGCAACACTGGAAGGATGGACAACAGCTGACAGAAGTGAAGGGCAAGACTCAAGGATTTCATTTGTATAAAATGATGTAATGTTGTTGTTTCCTTTTTAATATTAGTCTTTCATAGTCATATTTCAGTTATAGTGCTACTAAAAGTACTTCCAATTAAAGTACCAAGGATTGGTTTCTCAATAAAGCTTAAAAAAGAATAAAAGCTAGCTAATGTATTTAACGTTTACAGGGATGTTAGAGATTGCATGATCAGATATGTCAGGGTTGCTTTCAAAAGCCAAAGTAAAGTCTACAAAAATGGCCATTACTGTTTGCATTGGTGAGTATATTTCAATCGAACTAATTTTTTAACAAGGTTGTCGTTGCTCCCCGCCCGGGTTGAAATGGGAAACGACCAATTGACTTATTTCAAACGATATAGAAATTGAAAGGGACATAACTGAAGAAATTCCCTCGAAATGGAATGAGCTTACAATATGCGCATGTTCTGTAGTATATAAAGCGTTACATGAAGAGTTACATTACAAGGTTATAATGTCGTAATGAATAAAAACCGGCTGTTGTTGAGAAAAGCCCGAGCAAGATTACACATATATCACACCATAGAGAAATAAAAAGGGTCATAAGACTGTAAAACATCACGGAGCCTAACTGCGCTGATAGCCGCATATTATCTTGATACTGAAGCTTCAAATACATTGCTCTTGAACAGAAGCCAGTGTTGCGAATAGTGGACGGACGGATGTTATGATATAGGGAAAGACGGACGGACGAGCGGACGAAGCGGGTACTATATGTTCGCCCGACTTTTTCGGGAAGCATTAAGTGTAAACTTAATCAGCATCTATCAGTTTGATACTTGAACTACTTAAATGTTGAATTAATTGTGCTGCGTGTTGTTTATATTGCTCAAAGATAAACGCAAATATTGAAAATGAGTAGTTAAACATAACAGCAAGTAAAGTGAACTGGTAAACTTTGTACTCAAATTCATTTCATCATTCTTTGTATGTTGACTACACGCGACAGTGATCTACCTTCTTGGATTAAACTCTATACAAGACACGGTTAAACGAATGTGACAGAGGCTATTTCCAAATTGTTTATGTAACCCTCTCATTTGTATCTTATTTAATACGAAACGATTCATGTATTCATGTGCGAGATTGCGACTGCATGGCAACAGAGATGAAAACAATTTGACAATCAGTGAAAATATGGCGTCTCATATTTACGCTATTTGTGCGTTTGGTTTATGCAAAAGTCTAATTTATTAAGAACACAACACGTCTATTGGAGTATACATTTGCCTGGTTAGTTTGTGAGAAGTATATTGTTTATCAAATAACTGCGCGGTAGATCATAATGCGTATCAATGCACATATTTTCTTCGCATACATGTACAAGTGTTCGAAATTGTTCAAATATTTATGCGAAAAGCTACAGAAACAAGCTCAGTAGCAAAAGGTTTAAACATAAACCCGGTTTAATGGCACTGGGAAAACGCCAAAGACATAGAAAATAAAATCACAAACAAGAAACATGGAAGAACAGCACAAAACTCCACAAGCAATAAATGTCTTATTTATTCCATTGAACCCTTTTAGAACGTAAACAGTTAGTACGGGTTGCTGCACTATTAATCAGTTAATTGATTATATCATTTTACAGAGATGTTATTTGTCTGATAATTATTTTACATATTGAAAGGAATATGTATAAACTTTATTTTATCAATGTGTATATTGGATTACAGAATGGAGGTTACAAAGAAAAGAGAGAATGTATTGTATCTCGATATTAAAGATAGGTGTAAGCTCATGTACATAACGCTACAGTTATCTTCTTTTTTGGAAAGCAGTACATACGTTATTATGACAGGCAAATGACCATGGACAAGACATATTGATTGAGATGCGGACACCTTTACCTCGAAACCTCTTCAACTTATCAGCAGCAATACAATATCAAGAGCTTTGGGTAGA
Organism: Mya arenaria; assembly: GCF_026914265.1. NCBI lineage: Eukaryota > Metazoa > Mollusca > Bivalvia > Myida > Myidae > Mya > Mya arenaria. The sequence goes on along the minus strand of NC_069125.1, from coordinate 48,501,415 downwards.
ATAATATAGCCGAAAAACAAATGTTCAAATACCTACTTTAATCCTTCAAAAGCAGCAATGCTTCTGATCTACCTCTTCGAAGTTTGTACTTACTTTATTTAATACCAATTTTATTTAATACAAAGTTTAATATCAATTAGATCCTATGTGCTATATTCTATGGTGGCATACTTCTGCCACCAGATAACCATATAACTAACTAGTTAATTAAGTGGTTAACTAGTTACGTAACTAGTTAACCACTTAATTAATTAGTTAGTTATGTGGTTAACTAGTTACGTAACTAGTTAATTTTTTTCAATAAATTAAAGATCATAACGAGAAATAAATGCATGTTAGTGCCTGCAACTGCCATTTTTGTATTATTTTACCAGCTTAATGATAAGTGGTTAACTAGTTACGTTACTAGTTAATCACTTACCACTTATCCAAAATATCGCTAACTGGTAAGTGATTAACTAGTTACGTAACTAGTTAACCACATAACTAACTAGTTAATAATATGGTAATCTGGTGGCAGAAGTATGCCACCATAATATTCTGTACTTCAAAACCAAAACAACATTATTCTACTGATAAAAGTATATTATATTTATAAATCCGTACCGAGTTTGAAATACCATGGGAGAAACCAGATGTCGATTGCAAGTAACTATCAACGCTTAAAACAATCATTAAAACTTAAATCATAAACAAAGATAAACGTAATGCTGTCGCTGTATATTTCTGCTGTAGCCCAGCAGTGTCTCATTGGTGTCACTTTGTTTTTAATTATTTGATTTTGAAAATAATAACATTATCATATTTAATCTTTTCAACATCATGTTAACCTTTCAAAACCAGACGATTTGCAATTTAAAGTGTCTGTTACAAGAAAAGGTTTAATGATTTTCAAGACATTTTAAGTAGGAAGGAGTGTTGTAATTTTGAATTTATGCTGTTAAATTAAAATATAAACCAAAGGATAAACGAACGTCTTACAAATAGAGTAAACAATTTTTTAAATAAATTGTGAATAAATCTTTTTAAATCACACCTTTAATAAAATGTAATCACAAATTATAAACAATGGAAGTGTCATCATAGATAAGAAGTAAACTGATTTTTTCTATACAAATGTAACGAGAATTTTTTTTTTCTTTTGAAAATTGTCTTTGTGATAAAAAGAACATTCAAGCAACTCTTTTTGTTAATCATCTTTGTATATTTCTTCGCAAATTCGCTCTAACTAAATAAGCAATCGAAATGACCACCTACATCGTAAATCAATGAAGACCCATTGTTACAGTAAAGGTTACCGCCTTGGAATAGTTATTGAAACCCGCGTTGGTAATGAATCTCATATTCCATTGCACACTGTTCCAAGTATTTATTGAAGTACATACACATTCGGAACAATTTTGAGAGGTGAAAATAACCCAAAAATTCACTTTCATATTCCCGAAAGTACGACTTATTAGTGTTTGAAAGTAAGTTAAGGACATGGATTTGAACCTACTCCTCATTTCTGCGATGTCCTCAAGACAGGTCATATTTAATTAGGTCAACATTCCGTCTGTCTCTGTATTAATGAATTTGTCTCAATTGAAAGCAAAATCAAATCAAAAATCGAAATCGCCTCGAAAAAAAACAACAGAAAAATACCTGAAATTATCTATTAACCTTATTTATGAAGGTAGCCTGGTGCTCCCTGTATATACACATTAAACGTTATATGCCCCTTGTTGATTGTCTGTGCGATGTCTCTAAGCAAGATCACGACAGTATTTGCCGTTTTGATTGCATTATTCAAGTATCCAATTACCAGACCCAGACACATCGAATAGAGTATCCACAGAGAACCACTAACGATACGTCTTTTTAGAGCCCAAAGGCAATGGCATCATGACACAAACAGCATTATTGATATGTTCTGACTTCTGCAAATGAACTAAGGGTTTTTACCGCTTAAATATACAACGTACCGGTTTCTAATCAAATGCAACAAGAAACTAATCGGTCAGTAATTGTAATTGGACCATTGATATTAATATTTTTGTTCAATCTCGCACGTATATATTCAAACATTCATTTTGAATAGAGAAAATGCTACTTTTAATTGTCATGTGCTTAGTCGAAACTAAAATCAATAGTCAATAGTCCTAATGCAAAATAATAATTGAAAATAGAAATCCCTCTCCTCGGGTTATATAGAAATAAATAAAATTAATGTGAGGTTCCAGTTGTACATACAAGTTATAATATGTGACATGACGATGACCCTGACACGTTTTCATACATCCCTATTCATCACGTCTTGATACAAAGACCAGGAATTCAATCACCTGAACAATGACCATGTGGGTACCGGGTATCTGGAGTTAAAATGATATATTGCTGGTTCCGACAAATATGAAAAAGGTTACTTAAGACATAGAAAATGTGTTTTTTATGTAACACTGTGTTTTCTTGCCGACATGTTATATGATGCCAATAAAATAACATTTAACATTATAATTGTTGTTGTTGTTGGCTACCATTATTTATATGAAAAGCATCAGAAACAAACTCTGAAGCCAAAAGTTTAAACATAAACCGTGTTTGATAGCACTATGTCGAATATAATGCACGGAAAAGGGGTATATATCTCTTTGATATGTAACATTCTTATGCTTTTACTTTGTATGCATTCGTCAATGTTCTAAAACACTCCAAATCTTCAGATCAAAAGTTATACGATAGCAAAGTATGAGTTAAGACGGATAAAAGGTACTTACATGTTTAACTAAATTGTTGAAAAATGAATTATTAGTACCGTGGTCAAATAAAACAGTGCGTTAGCGGAAACTGTTCTAACATACTTGAGTTGTCCATAGTAGGAGTATATTATGTTTTCAAATCAATCATAGGTAATAGAGTGTTGTTTAGTTATCTGTTTAATAAAATAAAATTGTCTACAAAACACAAATTGCCAGCAATTGTAAAAGGAATATGTGCTCGGTTCCCATTACATGTTACTTACTTTCAATGTAATTGGAGTTCACATGTTTTATCATATGATAACACGAAGGCATGTAAAGTCAAACTTTGCATTCTTAAGCTAGGAAGGTACTTGACATGCATGTACATAAACGGCATCAATTTTGATAAAAGAATTCATAAACGGATATAATTGTATCATTTCCCTTTGATAATCGCATGTTGTCAACTCTAAAATGATTTCATTATTATACATCCAAATAGCTTTGTAAACCTCTAATGATATAGCATGATAAAAGCGGCTTTCATCTTTACACCTGTCTGTAACGAATTTTATTTAGCTCATTTTGAACAATCTGGTTTAGGTCTAACACGCAACACAATCATAAGTTTATTGACAGATTAAACTGAACATTACTTGGACAATGGGAGAAATATGCCAAAAAAAGAAACTTTGCAAATTCAAACAAAATCCTCAAATTCTTTTAACCATTTTCAAAACTTAGTGTTCCCTTGAAGAAGTATACTTAAGATATAACGCAATACATGAAATTATTCTTAAAATGATCACTTATGCTCGTATTCACATTCCCTTACATTAGTGTGAACACGAGTTTTTTAGTGGAAAAGCTTTACCCGGTCGATACTGTTTGGAGTATGTGTATAACCATTTTAAAGAAACAATTTGAATGCATTTCTTAAACGCGTTCTTTCTGGGGGTTTTCTTCTCTCATTGTATAGCTATTTCAACAATGTTCTGAAAACGATGCTAAAACTGTACATCTGTGTTATATATAGTCATCATTGCTTAAAATAAAAGTTACAGACGTCCTGTGGGCGATGTACGACGAACAAAAGGTGATCAAAACAGCTCATTATAAGCATTATTTTGCATTTGTGAGACCACTTTTAACAACAAGTTTCAAGTACTTTACTCAACACAAATGTTTCCTAACATCATATCCTTAGCCTTATCCGTAAAATTTAGATAAAAAAATGAGTCTGTTTTAGTGATTATTGATGTACGTTTATAAAAATCAGTTTTGGCATTATGTACTCTAGAGTTTTATCTAATATTTAAATTGATTTTGACATTTATTGCGTTCAACCGTTGCATTACATACAGAAACGCTAATACTGGCATAAGCAATGAATTGTCGAGGTTTTGCGCATGAGTTGTGTTTGGTTTAACCAGTATTTATTTCAGAAAATATTGAACACAGTAAATAAGCATTTGAAAATACAGAACTGCATACAAACAATATATGGAGTGAAAGAAACGCATGAACAGTGAGAGAATTACAGCATTGAGAGTTAACCATAATTGGTTTTACTAAGTCTCTCCTCTGTTTTCATTGATAGAGGTATGGTGAGTACATATAATTAAAAAAAATTCAGGAATTGTTTGATACACTACTGCTGGTACGAAGTAATAGAAATATCCCAAAATAACTGGTACAATATGAGTATTACGCCATGTTATGGTGATCAGATGCTATATTTATAGAAATATAATTTCTTACAAAATACACGGAGGTTAGGGTAGCGGGGGAGGGGGGATAGTAATGATAGAACAGAGGAAAGGAGGTGGAGGAGAAAAAAGAGGGGGGGGGCGGGCTAGTCACTCACAGTACTCAGAGATTGTGGGAATGTTCGTAATCGTATGTGTTAGCGCTTAAAGCGTTTTGTACTAGATATGTATGTCTGTACATGTTGAAAAACATTAAACTGAGGTCTGGGGCTAGTATACAATGCAATTCTCTGGTCGACAAATAGAGGACAAGTTAGAAAATAGTGATATGAATCTTCGATTTCTCCACAGACACATACAGGACTGTCAATGATATTTTTTGAAAACAAATGTTCATGTAAAGAACTATAGTGCATGCGAAGTCGTGCATGTTGAATGGATATGTATCTGGTTCCAAAATAAAATTGGTCTGAAACGACGGGGTTATTTTTACTAAGTGCATGCTTTAAAGAACAAAGCGATTGTGTTTCTCTAGTTGAATCGGACAGAGAATTCCATAACGATATTGTTGAAGGAAGAAAGAATGAGGCGATTGTTGAGAGTTACACTGAATATTGCGTATGTTGCGAGCGTTTCTTAATCTATATGTCGTTACATCACCAACAAATGATGGCATCATGCCTTTTAAATAAAATGGTGCAAGTGAGTGGTGCATTTTAAAAAGTAGACAAAGTTTGTGTTTTTCGCGTCTATACTTAAGGGGTTCGAGAACAGTTTCCCTGTAGAGATTGTTAAGCGACACCAACTTTGTTGCACCTGATATTATTCTAGCTGCTTCAGTTTGGATTCGTTCTAGATCTTCAGTTTCAGTTTGAGTTATGTTGTCCCACACAATGTCAGCATATTCAAGGATGGGCCTGATGAATGTTTTGTATATAATTTCCAAGGATTTTCGATCGAGTGTAAACTTGAATTGCCTCATGATATTGTTCGTTGCCATGCCTTCTTTTTGATGGTGTTTATATGTTCATGTCAGTTTGCTTTCGATGATAGTGTGATTCCAAGGTGCTTATGATTTTCGACTTCCTGAATTTGGACGTTGTTCATGAAGAGAGGTGGTGGTATGGCCTGTTTTGTATTCGTGAGACGAGAAGTGATTCGGTTTTTGATGGATTAAAAGTGACAAGCCAACGTTTAGCCCATTCGTTTATTTTGCGCAGGTCGGAATTAAGAGTGATAGCAGCTGCTCTAGGATCGTCAACAGCAATATATAGGGTAGTATCATCTGCAAAAAGCTTAATAGTGGATTTGATATCATTGACAATGTCGTTAATATAGACATGAAATAAAGAGTGGCCCCAAAATCGATCCATCCTTGTGGAGCAACAGCAGTTATTGAAACAGTGTCGGATTGAACACCGGAAATGACAACACATTGTTTTCTATTAGAAAGGTAATCGCGAAACCAATTGAGAAGGCGTCCAGAAATACCATTTTGTTGGAGTTAAGATATAAGGCCTTGGTGCCAGACTCTATCAAAGGCTTTCGAAATATCACAGAAAATGGCTCTTATTTCTTTGCCTTGATCGAGGGCTTGGCAAAATGAATGATAATCAGATCTAAGTTGGTTGACAGTGGAGTCGTTTGGGATGAAACCAGATTGAAATGGCGTAATAGCATTGTTTTGCCAAAGGAAGTTAAACACGTGTTTATGGATAATTCTTTCTAGAACTTTACTAAAGACACTTAGAAGAGATATAGGTCTGTAGTTCCCAACATCCTGGGGGTCATTTTTCTATAAGATTGGACAAACATGTGCGAGTTTCCATTGTCGAGGGACCTTACTATCCTGCAACGAGTGATTGAAAAGACCTGCTAAGGGAGTTGAGAGCTCTTTGGAAACTTCTTTAAGAATTGTATCGTTTACAAGATCTGGTCCAGAGGCTATGCCGTTCTTAAGAATATGATGAGCGTCAGACACTTCATGTGGAGTAATAACGATATCAGATAATAGGGCAGTGTCGTCATTGTTATCGATATTAGGAAAGTTGGCAGTGGAGCTGTCGAGGTTACTTTGAGATTGAAAAAACATGTTAAGGATATTTGCTTTGTCATAGTTGTCCTCATATATTTGGTTATTGTGTATCAAGGAGGGGATATTTTGTTTTGCGCTCGTAGGCTGCGTAAATTGCTTGATAAGTTTCCAAAAATCACTGTTATGATGTTGTTCACGTAATGCATATGCTAATTTGTTGAAATGAGAGTGCTTTGCTGAGCGAATTAGATGATTTGCTTCGTTGCGTAACTGCTTATAGGTTGCCAGATGTGCCGGGTTCTTGGTTTTCTTGGCTCGCTTGTATGCCCTTTTACGACGGCGGATAGATGTACGAATTTCGTTGTGAAACCAGGGAGGGTGTGATGTGCGAATAGTGACAGTTTTGTTTGGGATACATAATTCACAGAAGAACAAGAGTTGTTTAGTGAACATTGTTGCTTGGACATCAATATCCTGATCAAAACATGTATTCCAGTCAAATAAGGAAATCTCATTACGAAGAAGTTCATAGTTTCCGTCGGAGTATTTCCATATTGTTCGCTTAACTTAAAACAACAATAGTGAAAACGTATTGACTGGTCAAGAAACGGTTCACCAACCCCAGATATTGGGATAAGCTCAGGTGAGGAGACTAATATGAGGTCTACGAGTGATTGGGAATTTTCTATGGCTTCATGAATAACTTGAGAAAGACCATATTTCAAGAAAATGTCGTTGATTTTCTGTTTGGTTGGATTCTTAAATTGATCGAGATTAAAATCACCAGTAACAAGAATATCTTTAATTCCAGTATCAAACGCGAGACCAATTGACTGGTTGATCCAAAACCATTGCGTTTGAGTTAGGTGGACGATATATATATATATATATATATATATATATATATATATATATATATATATATATATATATATATATATATATATATATATATCTGAAGCAAAGGTATTTAGTCAAACAGGATATATTTCTCACAGGGAGATATAAATATGGCACATTGTCAGGTACAGTATGTATATGTGCCTTGAGGATAATGATTACACATACAGTGTATGATATTTTTTAAACAATGAAATGAAAATAAAATATACATTCATCTATATACATTTAAATCAAGGCAAATGTTTCAAAAATGATGAATTTCAAACAAGGACACAAGCTATTTAAGACACGGTGTAGATGTTTGTAAATGTGAACCAATGGTTCTAATTTAAATCTGCCTGTATTTCAAACAAGGGAATATAGATAGAGAAATGTTGCTGAATACATACAAATCAATTGAAAAAGATGTATATATATTATTGATATTGATTTTTTCAGTAAAAATAAGTCATTTTCAGATATATTATTTATGACAGATACATTATATGTGAAGCAATATCAATTTCAGGTTTGCTCCAAGGCTGAAGTCATGGTAGGACTAAGGTCACTCAGATGGCTTGTAGCCATACTTCAAACGGTCTTGGACGTTGCTCACATTGATGAGAGGACCATCTTGTCTTGTCTTCCCATCATGGGTCCAAGTAACACATATAGGTGAGTGTTTGTCATTTTTGACAGCCCTACACTGGTAAGCCAGGTTTCGTCTAGCAGGGAATAAATCCTCATTTAGATATTTATTGTGTTGTTCCTAAGTTGCTTCCTACCCTTAAGAAAGTTGACTTTAGCTTTGTATGTAGTGAACTGAACAAGAATGTCCCTGTGTTTCAGTTTCCCGGGAATGGAGTTACGCTGAGGACCAGTGCGATGGGAACGGTTGATGTCCTCAAGCACAATGCCTGACCCGGCGTCCTTGGCAACCTTAAGAACGAGATCGTCGGTGATCTCATCCTTCACCTCGGGAACGTTACATACCCGGACGTTGGGTTTTGTTTAAGAAACATAGGCATTCTTGAGCAACATTACTGTAAAAATGAAAAACAAATATACATTTGCTTCATTAGTATTGAACAATCTGAACAAGAAGCTTTCATGTTTTGTTTAACATACTCAATTTAAAAAGAAACAACTGTTTGTATTGTTTTAAAGTATTCTTAGCTTTGAGCTAAAGTCGTTCGTCGTGAGATAGCTTAGGTTCAAATAAGGATTTCATAGGCTGTTTTGAATGATGTGGAGCGTACATTTGAACTAAATTCCTATACATTAGACGAACTCTAGGCTGAGTTATGTTCGTGTTAGAAAGTGGTTGTACTACTTACACTATCCTTAACCTTCACACTACTTATTTCGAAAGAGAACTTATTTTTACTATTCAAGCCAACTTCAGAAAGAACAACTACGACTTGAAGCATTAAGTGTTGACTGCTCACCAAAGCGTAGATGCATCAAACACTCGAATGTTTCAAACGTATCAACCTTTGATTGTAGATAAAAAGCAACAGTCGTACACGATCGCAACTTTCGGGAAGATCAAAGGCTTCATTATAAATATAATATGTTTACCATAGAGAAAGAACATCAGACTAAACGATGAAATTTTAAGAATATTTGGACAACTTACAAAACAAACAGAAAAATTATATTTGACAGAAGTTCTTTATAACTACGAGATATAATGTAAATAATTAGACAAATCACTCTTAGATCATTTTGATGGCGCCATTTTTTTCAGGAAATTTGTCTCCTTCTCACGTGGTTTATTTCTATCTTCACGTATATAAGACAAAATTATTGGGTCTAGTTGGAATCTTTAGTACAAGGAGAAGTAAAAAACAAGAGGAAAGCCCCGTAGCAAAGTGAATTACGCAGTCTCAAAAAAAATTGACAGGACGGATACGTTAGAAATATCTAGCAAGCATCAAAGACTATTTGCACATTGAAATTCACTTTTTTCCATAATATACATACATATTGTTATCATCAACATTTGAACAAGTGGTGGATTTTTGCTTGACGGACGTACATTTAACAGACCGAATGCAACAAATATGAAAGGTTATGAAAACCTGAGTCACATATCTGTACTCTGCTGAAGAAAGATACATTCAATACATGTGAGGTTCATGTTATATACACTCTCATTATTACGTTTGATATTATGATTTACCTCAAGCCATCTTTATGAGCCTTATTCATCACTTTCTGACGTAAACACCGGGAATTAAAAAACAAATATAATTACCTACACAATGCATTTGAGTGACTTGGTATCTTGAATTAGAATGATAAATTGCTCTTTTAGAAAAGTGTATCTTTACCTGGTCACTTAAGCCATAAAAATATGTTTTAATGTTGATAATGAAACCCTTAACGTTTATGCCTACAATGCCATAGTATGACTTTATAACAGGTTATATCGTTATGATTGTGTGGGTTTGGAGTAGCTTAAGTCGGAAATTTCTTTCACATATGGTTCATTCCGATGTTTTAAGTTTCTTTCCAACGTTAAATGATCTTGGGAATTATTCATTTTTAGATCAGAAGCTATGTTAAAGCACACTGACTATAAAATAATATAATATAGTGAACTAATAATTCTAACTGAAATCTTGATCACTAAATGGTACGACACCATGGCCAAATAGAAAGGTGTTTAACGGAAACAGTTTTGAACCATTTGTCCTAGTCCAAAGTGGGAACATTTCATATTTTCCAATTTAACATAATTCCTGGGGTTTTACCTCAATATGCGATAGTCAATTATTTAATTAATAAATACCTTGTTGAAAACGGAGATTGACATTTGCAATAATCTTGATTATTTCTATTGAATTCACATTGCAATTACTTAAATCTGGCTGTATATTATTTGTTTACCCATATTATGACTCCCATATTCTGATTCGCATTATACCAACTTTAAACGGATTTCATATCTTATAATTTCAAATATTTAGCCTATAAACTGATAATACCGCATGTGCGAGGATTTCATATTTAAAAAAATACACTTCATTGTTCTCAATTCTACGAAGCTCATTTCCGGAACATAATGGATTTGTTCTCGCACGCAACACATCAATTTGTTGATTAATAGGTTACACTGAATGTACCGTACATATATTTTTTACGACGGAGATCGGAAGTTGAGCGTCACGCAATGCTACGGATATAGTGCAGCAATTTAAACGAGCATTTACTGTGGATAGTCTTATGCGTCAGTGTTGGGAAGTTAAAGATACCTTCCACTTCTTCTTCCGATTGCCATTTTTCAGTAAAATGAAAAACTTATCCTACTTCATTAGTTTTCTTTATTAAGACCCGTGGCTCTCAAACTCCTGCTTGGTTCGAAAGGCGCCATAGACCAGTCGAACTCTACTATGTTTAAACATGTCCAAACCTACATCCGCCAGTCTTGGCGTTGACCTGTCACACTTTTTTTCTTTCGTCTCTATCTTCACTCTACCTTACCATCTCAAGCCCACTTCAGTCAGACCTTTTATTTAATTAAGCACTAGAATGGCATTCTTGGTTTTGTTTTACACAACCCACAATATCTCGAAAGCAGCTTGAATAAATAACAGAAGCGAGACTTTTTATACGCTAAACGATTTATTCTAAATTTTGTTAGAAATACTGACGTATTATATAATGCATTGTTGTATGTGTTATTAGTTTATGTATATATATATATATATTGTTTTCGTTTACTCAGGCATAATGGTTGTATATCTCCATGTGAACAAATTATTGAAATAAAAAGTATTTAAACCAAATGGAGGAGTCTTGCCAACATTATTAACTTATTAGAAATTCTTAATCAACACTGGATGCTAGTACAAAGAAATTGTGTAGATGCTATTTGATAAGAGTAATTCCAATAACATAAATTAAGTTATTAATGTTCAGGAACGGAACTCTTACCTCATGGTTTATCACTTAAGGGTAGAAATCATTAAAACCAAACAAACAAAGCCGTCGTAAGGTAAATGATTGGTTGCTGCTTGCCAATATTTACACAAAGGAGATTATTGAGCTTCAGGGAGATTATCGCATAATGGCCAGCATTAATGCCTATAATGCGTTTGTGTTTTATTCATGTTGTGTTTCAATTGTGTTTATTTTAGTACATCATTCGATGGATATTTTATTTTTGAAACTTTATTTTAAAAGTCAGTTAAGTTGTATTAGTAAGAAACGTCCTATTATTAAATTCAACGTTTATAAACGGTTCCTGTAAGTTTAATATCCAGAATAAAATCAGAATTGCATTTTCAAAGCCATCATATTTTGATTAAACCTGTCAAGTTTACCGTACGCTTATCCGATTTTTCTCCATTTTTAACATTAATAATCATTATGAACGCTTGTTTCCTTTTCTTATCTGTTTTGCAGTGTTTTTATATGTTTCAATTGTCGAAAACTGCTGCTAATGTTTGGCACTACGCTGACTCAATTATTATGGCAACAGTATATACATTCACCTATGGTTGTTTCCGTTATATATATTTTTCCATCCAAAATTATATTTTTCATACTTATCTATTTTCACAACAGAAATTAACATTTTTTGCTAAATAATAATGGTCAAACGATGAAGACAGCGATTTTTGCATCTGGAATGCGCTAACGTTTGTTCTCTCACTAGTCATGGAAATGTCGAAAACTCGACGACTGATATCGCATAAAACGGCTTTTAGAAGCAAGGTCTCCACAACCTACTATATCTGTTAATGGCGTAAAATAAGAGGCAGTGGTACAATATATCTCAAATTCATCGAAAAGCTGTTCATTTCGTTCGTCCACGGAGATTTCAGACAACAAAACGTTTGTTTTTGATGTTTTCTTTATTTTCTTGAATCGAATTAAAATAAAACATAGCCCACGGTACGCCATATAATTTCCGATTTGATGTGGTATACTGTCTGACATTCTTGGTGTCGTAGATTTTGAGAACATTCAAAAACAAATTTGGAATCGGCGATGCAGACGACCACACATTTTGTATATCTTGCAAAAACAATGATAAAACGGCTAGTTTCACCTGGTTCTTTACAAAGAAACACAAATTAAAGCAAATATATACCATTTAAAGTACCGTTACCAGGCGTATTGATGTTGTTGAAGGCAATTAAAAAACATTAAATTATGCGAACGACCACACTCGAGAATTTTAGGCGAACGACCACACTTTTTAAAATTTGAAGGGGTTGCGAATAAAGCCTCCGTGATGTCAATGTGTTTTTTTTTCTATTGATAATAACATCAAATGGAACCTTTTGAACGATTGCATCTAAAATTTATTAACTAACTAACTTTGTTTAAGTCTAGACAGACACCATCAATTAACAGTTTGCTTTTGAATATACTTTTTAGATGGAACGTTCACAACCCCAGGCTAGTTCTGTTTGAGTACTGTGGCCACGACCACATGGCGCATCACATGCCGGTACATATGAGCTATTTATGCTGAGAAAAGCCAGTCACGCTTGAATACACTAAGGTTTGTTTCAAATTACACTGATTATGTGCTGTTAGCACTACTGGGCAAAAAATACAGAATGCCGTTAGGGCCATCGCCTGTGAATGTGTTGATCTGAAACGCGATACTCGATAGTACGATGGTAAGAACGCGAAATCACGAAACTACGATAGTGAAAACGCGACAGTACTATGATGAAAACGCGACAGTACGATAACGAAAACGCGATAATACGACAGTACGATGAAGATAATGCGATAAACTATCATGTTTTCACCATCGTACTGTCGGATTTTCACCATCGTAGTTTCGTGATTTCGGGTTTTCAACATCGTAGTATCGTACTGTCGTGTTTTCATCATCTTACTGTCGCGGTTTCGTCATCATCATAGCATTTTTACGATCTGCTATTATCGTTAATGTACGATAATGATAACGACTAACTTAATGACAAAGGCGCTGCTGCTGCTGCTGCTGCTGCTGCTGCTGCTACTACTGCTACTACTACTACTACTACTACTACTACTACTACTACTACTACTACTACTACTACTACTACTACTACTACTACTACTACTACTACTACTACTACTACTGCCTCTACCACCTCAACCTCCTTTTCCTCCTGCTGCTGCTGTTGCTATAACTACTACTACTTCTACTTCTACTTCAACCACCACTACTACTATCACTACTACTACTACTATTACTACTATTCGCGGTCTCTTCTGATTGACTATATGTTGCTTATGCTGCTATTGTATCTGTAATATATCAGTCTTATACGTTGTAATCTTAAAAAGCGTCTAAAAAAATCCACAAGCACTTGACACAAATTGAATGATGAATTATAAGTTTCTGTGGTGGTGATGGTGGTGGTGGTGGTGGTGCTGCTGCTGCTGCTGCTGATGATGATGATGATGATGAAGAAGATGATGATGATGATGATGATGATGATGATGATGATGATGATGATGATGATGATGATGTGACCTCAGAGGTATTGCATTTGGAAAACTGTTCGAAGATACTGTTTTGACTGGTTGGTTTTATTGTATAAAGACAATTCATATTTAATCTTTATTGTGTCAATCGTTGTTTAAACTTTTAATGAACAGTATTTCAGTTCAATTCAAAATTCAGTTGACGACATGATTCAATGACTTAATACAAGCATCACTCAAACCGACTTTTGCCACATGTAGGGTCAATTCTTCTATGCGCATGCGCACTGGAAGGCGATAGTACGATGATGATAACACGACAGTACGATGATAAAAACGCGATAGTTAGATGATGAAAACACGACAGTACGATGATGAAAACGCGATAGTACGATGGTGAAAACGCGAAAGTACGATGGTGAACACACGAAAGTTTATCGCATTATCATCATCGTACTTTCGTATTGTCGCGTTTTCGTTATCGTACTGTCGCGTTTTCATCATCGTACTGTCGCGTTTCACCATCGTAGTTTCGGGATTTCCCTTTATCAATCGTACTATCGAGTATCGCGTTTCAGATCAACACATTCACAGGCGATGGCCCTAACGGCATTTCGTAAAAAATAGTATTTGTTATATAATCTTACATGCGTAAAGAAATCTCAAATTATTATGTTTTGTGTTGATTTACAATAAATAAAATGGTCAGTTTTCCACTGATTAACGAAATAAATTGGCGTTGCAAATTTTAGACCCGCAAGCTTTCATCCAGAATGCAATTTAATCAAATGTGTTCAGACCTCGTCACGTGTTTACTTGTGGTTCAAATTCTTTTAATTCATATGTTGATGAATACGATAAAATTTTGTCAATGGATATTGCAGCATGTTTAAATAAAATAATGTGATTAACCTTAAACAAATTCATACCGTTGTTTCAGTTATAAAACAAGATGCGGAAGAAATCTGGGCTGAGCCTTCACCGGAGAAAGAACAGACGGTCTGACCTTGCCCATGTTGATGTACCTCTAAACGTGGTCATCAATGCACATAATGCACCGAAATAGACGCCATCGAAAAGCAACTTCTAATGCTACTGGGTAGTTCATTTATAGCCGGCGAATGACATGTGTAGTCATTACTCAATTACAAAGTTGTTTCTGATTATGTGTTGTGCCATAATTCTGTATTGACATGTCACTTATATGGCAATAATTGTTATTATATGGCAATAATTGCTAACATAAATCAAATAAAACTGATAAATTTAAAAATACAAACGAATCACAGTAAAGAATCACAGAATATAAATCACATCAATATAAGATTGATATAGCATGTAATACTGATCATGCTGTTTACATGTAATCACATAGCAAATCACAAAAAGTGAAATGAATCACTTTACAATAATCATTTATGCAAACCCATCGACTTAAACTAAAACAAGAATTTACTAATAAAGTTCTGGAGAAAAAAAAATGAAATTAATCACAGTACAATGATCTTTTATAACAAGACCTGTCACAGAGACTGCGCGCTCAACTATTCCGTCGCGTCAGGTTTGACTTTTCTGAGAAAGACATCCCTCATTGGTGACATTTACACCCCTGCTTTTTCCACGTCGAATATGCTTTTGAAGATCAGCATTGGTTGGAAACGACTTCTCGCAATTTATGCATACAAAGGGCATCGCCTCGCCATGCACATGACATCTGAAAAGTAAATGCATATCATTTTGTAAAAATAATAATTTTATCATATAATATACTACATTTAGTCTTTGTCTGGAATATGTCAACACGAATGGAACATTTGAAGTAATGGACCTTTTTATGTTAAACGAAGCAACGTTGACGCAATTTTCCTTATTAAAGGGACTATACAATAGATTGGCATCAAAAAAGTTTTTCTCTGTAACGAATCTCAGGACAATTATTTAATAAAATGTTTTACTCTTTGATACCATGATTGTAAAAAAGAAATACCAAAATGTAAAAAAAAAGAGTCGGAGACCGGGTTCGAACCGGAGTCGTCAAAATTGCAGTCCGGTATTGTTTCCACTGTGCTACGAAGGCTTTCCCTTTACCATTGGAATATTTGAGCAATATACCTAACTTAGTAATATCACGTGACCAATTTACTTTTTTTTCGCTATTTCATCATACAGTGTATAGCCCCTTTAAAGAACAGCAACACAAGAAGATAAAACACCGCTAGATTTAATTCTATCTAGGAACAAAAACAGCCACGCTATACATTGGCTCATTTACACTGGTAATACATATAAAACGCTTTGTTTAAAGTAAAATCAAGTTAAAGACACGGTTATGACGTTACGACAACAAAAGCGGACGAGGAAAACTTGGTTTTGAAAACATTTCGGCCTTACCTATTCGATAAATAGACGAGATAACGGTTTTGTCATACTAATAAACAAAATAAAAGTTTTCCAGATTTGACTTATACGAAGCGATACTTCTTTAAGATTTCGAATATAAATTCTGTATAAACTAATCTGTGTCTATTCAAGTTTGCCCTGCTGTGAAAAGATTTTTCACAGCACATATAACCCTTGCCCGTTCCGATATGTGTTGTTTCGTGCTGCCGCAGTGTGGAAATGTTCGCAAGGACCTTGCCACAATATCTGCAGACCTGAGGTTGTCGACTCTCCATCTTAAAGATATACCATACGTATTAACAAATAAAGTATTTAAAGCTTTATTCGCACTCCTATCAAAATGAGACAAAGAAGTGTGGTCGTTCACCTAAAATTCTCGAGTGTGGTCGTTCGCATAATTTAATATTATACTATTTCTTTCAAAAACATCATTTCGCCTTAAAAAGGTATTGTAAATGGAATATATTAGCTGTTTATATATCTTTTTGTAAAGAACCAGTTGAAACTAGCCGATGTATCATTGTTTTTGCAAAATTAACAAAATGTTTGGTCGTCTGCATCGCCGATTCCAAATTTGTTTTTGAGTGTTCTCAAAAACTACAACATCAAGAATGAAAGAAAGTATACCAAGTGAAAGCTGAAATCATGTGGCGTACCATGGGCTAGGTCTTGTTTTAATTTGATTCAATTTACTAAAGAAAATATAAAAAAACATACCTTTTGTTGTGTCAAGATCGCCGTGGTCGTACACATTTGTGGTGACGTCACAATTCTTGCTCCCTCACAGTGGAGGTCGATTGTTGGCAGAAACAGAGTGTAAAATTTCAAACTAACATTTTAACTAATCATGATACTTGTTTCGCTCAAACTTTGCAAAGCCTAATTTTATACCAAATTGCTAATGAATAGCAATAATATGTCAATGCTATGTTTAGGGTATGACTTATTTATCAAAGGCATAAGGAGGTATTTAAAATAATGACTATTTAGACTGGAACCAATAATCGTGTGACATTATATTAATCTTAAGAACTATCCATTACTTAGTTGTAATATGTTTGAACATATTTCCATAAAATCTGAGTAATCTCCAAACTGAATGATGGAAAACATTTGTTGTTGTTTTTTTATTGTTTTATTAGGACAAGTGGTCCAACGTACTTCTGCAACACTCACCTATTCAAGCCTACACACACCCGCCAATACGTAATGTGACTTAATTTGACATTTATCTGTTTATTGATATAATATCACACACGAAGGAACATTCCCAGAGCACAGACCTCTACCCTAATATTGGCACAGTGGTGTCAAACGCCAAATGACAACGATGTACCTTGTTGCAAAATGTATTTAAGTGTTCAGCATCAAAACGCTTTTTTTAGATAAAACAATCTTGCTTTAAGACTTCAGCTGTCTATTTTGATGTCCGTTTTAAAACGCATCCTTTTCCCGTAAAGAAGGATGCATAAATGTTCAAAGCTTCTATTCTATTCACAAATCAGAACCTGCTGTACTCGCATTGAGATGGTTGCATATAAGCAGTCGGTAAATCATAATTTTAGAGTGAGTTCTGAAGCATTATTGTTTACAAACAGAACACCATTGAAAGGATTGAATATTGACTCGACTAATGATATCTTTGATATAATATGGTAAATTAACCGCAACTGTCCGCATGGGCTTTTGCATTTTGTATAATCAAACGTAATTAATTTAATTTATTAGACATTGTTAAAAAATGTGAAACAAAAATAAATAAAAACGAGTTACTTAGTATAAAGTTGTTTCAAATGGACGTATAATGAATATGTTAATTGAATATCATGTGCTCTAAAAATTACAAAATATATTAACTGAAATCATCATAGTACAACCCATAAGACCTATTTCTGGTTTTACGCGTGTTTGAGGCAATTACTATAATATGCATGAGAGCATGCATTGGAAAATAATCAGTTCCAAAAAACAAAAGTACACTCCGGCATATGATCGTGATTCACTATGACTATTATGTTCAATCAAAAGTGACAACTTCTGTTTTGACAACTATTGTCAATCATAGTGCGTCTGTTTATCTTACCCCTTCCCACCCCTCATTGTCACACTTTATGGGTACCCTTAGCGGACCAGTAAGGAAACAATGTTGTGCATTGAACAAATGTTGTTCATTTTCGAACTGCAGTGTCAACAGTCGAAAAGAAAATATTTCTCCCTTTAACTTAACATGAATTATTCCAATATGAGTGCAGAAACAGAAGTACTGACCGATGTTTGCATGCCCGAGTAAATGAGGCATTAGCGAACCAAATGCACCAATAACGAATCACGGGACATTCTGATAATGGGATATATCTCAAGCGTCGTTTTAGCTGTCAAAATTGACACAAAAGATCTTTACCTTTACTGTTAACTATATTTAGTCCCTTTTTATGCAATATTTAGGGGATATCAGGATGCTTCATTGGTGATCGGTATCATGCCGAGACCTTAGAGACCACATACTGTCTTTTTTTACAGACGAGCGATTTGTTTAATTATTTAAATAATTAAATGCTGACAACATTCATGTGCAATTCATTTTGGGAGCGTTTTGGAGATTTTATCACTATGTCAAAAATATTGAAATTGATAATAATAATAATTGTGTATGCATGTTTTAATATATATGTTTACCTGTAATTTTATTATGATTCATTATGCAGAGAATGAATACTTTTCATTTGCAAATAATTTGTCAATGATTGAGTATCCTCAATCGTAAAATTACTAAACACTCAAGTAAAACATCACGGACAATTAACAAAGGTAAAAATTAATGAACAGCTGCACATAATTATTGACTACATATTCAGTTTCCTGAACGGCTACATGTGTAATTGTTGTTAGGATATATTATGGCACTTACCTTGTCAGTAATATGATGCAAAAACTATAGTTACAGATTAAAAATGATTAGAAATAGTATGTGAAAAGCTTACTTAAAACTTAACAAGCTACTAAGTAGTCATTAAAACTGGAATGTGACAAGCACTTTGGTAAAAGATACATCAGTTTGTATCAACGTTAATGCAATCAAGCTACCTCGATATAAAATATTGTGCAAATAAACGATATCTCGACATCAAATACTGTTGGAGATTCTTGAATCAAGAACACCTAGCAGTAATATTTCAGATGGCATATAATGAGCAATACAGTATTACTAGATTGTTGCAACATACTGAGACTGATTTTCTACAATAAGTAGAGGAAAATTGTTTGTTTAAGTGAGATATCGATATCATTTCATCTCAGGTTAAGTGAAAGTTCATATTTTTACTCTTGGCTTATGAATTGGGGTGCTCAGTAGAAACATATTAAATACATAAAGTCATTGTTTCAAAGTGTCTGCTGATTTAAGACGTGGACGCAAACAAATTATTAGTTGCCACTGCTTTTGGAAATCATGCGGATTCTTTTGTATTTGCGGAATGAACTGGCGAATTTCTTGTGACCGGAAAGTTTGATTGCTTTGCAGATTATTCACTCTGCAGTAATTGTTGATGCGATAAATGATATCCAGCTGCTCCAATTATTGTCAAATTATTGCTGTGCATTTAGCAAAATCATGCACATAAATATTTGCGTGTTTCGGGAAGCTTGGTTTCTACTCCGGATTGATCATAACATTTAACAGTAAACGAGCTCTAGTGGAATGTATGGCAATTATCAAAGCTAAGAGAAGGTCGGCTTTTCGGTTTAGGTGGGAAAAACTGAATTTTAGTTTCTCGTCTTCTTTGAGTATGAAGCGGGAACAATTAATATTTATTTCAAGTAAAATAACATGTAAGAACACCTTGCATGTTTTGCTACAAGATGATGATGTTAATGTGATTTTTTTTTTCAGATTAAATGTTAACTGATCTCCATCAAATATTCCCAAAAATCACAACTCATGACTCGGCCCATATGCAAGCTGCATTCTTCTGTAAAGCACAAGTGTTTTGTAACTTTTGTTTAATTACAGTCACAAATTGCATATAAGACAAAGTGTATTCTTGCCATGACCCAGTGTTCAACGGTTAATCATGCAAATTGTGCTAAGAGAATGTGTTGAATTTCAATACAATAAAGTCTTATTTCAATATAATAACAAAAACTAACTGAAATTATTTTTCATTTCATGATGTATCATATTATATAATAAAAGTTCTGTTTTATGAAAATGGTCAAATACTTACGAGAAAATATTAATCATTTGAAGCTAAAGTAAGTGTCAAAAATTATTCAAAGGTATAGTTTCTTCAGTAGCCAGTCAACAGCAAGTACGAGTGGAGTAACCTTTGTTTGTAGACTCAATGTTTAACAGATAACTTTATTATTTTAGTCGTTGCATTTGTGAGAAAATGTGATGTAAGTTAAGCTATTGGCAGAACTATTAAGCTTCCATTTTATATCACTCAGCGTTACTATTTTGAAGCCGATCTCTCGGTAATCGATTCATTTAGACAATCGATCAATCAGCTGTTGTCGAACTAGAAGCCGATCGTGAGTCCATGTTGATATTTGGTCTCGAGTATAAATAGCCGATATTTTCGATCATGAGTCAATCTGAATTGGGTCTTTTTCTGTGATTTGATGTTACGCAAAATTGAAAA
The DNA here is from genome assembly GCF_026914265.1 of Mya arenaria. Taxonomy (NCBI): domain Eukaryota; kingdom Metazoa; phylum Mollusca; class Bivalvia; order Myida; family Myidae; genus Mya; species Mya arenaria. The sequence goes on along the minus strand of NC_069125.1, from coordinate 48,480,585 downwards.
GAAAATATAGAAACATAGTAATCAATAAATAAGCACACTAAATTTTTTACACAGAATAAAAAATGTAACGATTGCATAACCATTATCTACGCAGTTTGCTATTTTATCATAGATGATAAACATTTTTATGGATACTCAGAACATTTAACTTGGTTATTTTATGTTGACTGAAATGAAGTGACATTTGTTTGTTACGAAGAGATTCCTAGAACTAAATTTTTTTTTAAATATGTAGGTTGGTACCTTTATTCAGCCCTCAAGACAATGTAGTCTTTAATTGTGCCATTCATTAAGTTAACTAGATTAAGTAGCTGAAAGAAAAAAAACACTTTTCCAAAGGAACACGGCTTAAATGCACTACAATTACCAGGAACGGTCGAGAAAAAAACTAAGGTTATCTCGTGCTTTCACTACAGAACAAATACCAGACAAAAAGGTGTCAGTGTCAAAATATTTGGACAACCTGCAGATAAATATAGCATCTCTTGACATAAGTTGTAAACAACTGACATATAATGAATTAAACAATTTACTGCGAAACATTGATCCCATTCGTTCTATGTTTTTGGCGTTTGCCCATTGCCACTAAACCGGATTTATGTTTAAACTTTTTGCTACTGAGCATGTTTCTGTAGCTTTTTGCATATATATTAAGTGGAGCATTACAATTTCTCCCGTACCGTGTACTAAACTATTAGACAAGACAAGCATTCAAGCAATTTCGCTATAAAAACTGTCTTAGGTTATTCATCCTAATGGCAGAAGTTTGAGCTAACTTTTCTCGAACGTTTTGATACTAATAATATGATATAATGGGCCGAACGTTCAGAGCTTTGTTAAAGTTAACAAAGTGATTATTGCGATCGTCGTTAACTTAAATTAATTGTGCAATTTCGAATGATGCGCTCTCGTATATTTGAATAAAACATGTACAGCTGAAACAAACGTCCTTAATCTTGTGAGAAATACTGTAGACCACAAGCGTATCCATTAAACTTTCAGAGCAGTAAAGATTTGAATGTTAACAACGATGACGTTAACAACTTTTTTAACTTTAACAACGTTCTCAATAATCGGCCCAATATTACACACGATAGGGAAATTTCCACAAGCCAAACATCCTATATAATATTTTGTAGTGACACAAAGGTGTCAAACGCAATATATCAAAGTCTTACCTTGTTGAGAATTCATTTAACCTTTCGGCAACAAATCGCAAGTTTAAAGAAACTCAGCTGTGTATTCCCAATTCCGCTTTAGGCTTTACCTTTTTTCGGATTGAAAAAAAATAACATGCAGATCAAATAAGCCATAATCACCCAATTTTAAAACTGCGATGATTAAGACTATTTGGCATGTTTTAAAAAGCAACCTAAAGTTTACCAAACTGACTCGAACCAAAATCACTCATCTACCAATATAGTTAAGCAGTTAAACCAAACAAGAATTGGAAATTATTATTTCATTTATCATTATGCGATACTCACTTTATAAATTTGTTTCTTTTTGAATCCGGAGAGCAGCTGGATTCGAGGGGAAATATTTTTTTGAAACAAAAACCTTGTGGCGTATAGGGAGACATAAATTATTTCACAACTAGCAGGTGAGGTTGTAAAACAAAGTGTTTGCATCATGATTTTGATTCACGCACGCGATTAAACAGAAAGGTTACTCTGAGCAACGGCATTATAATCTTAGAATAACAGCGATTAACAGACATAACTAAAACAATAAAAGAAAAAGAATTGCCAAGTTCTTAGAACTGGACTGTAATAATGAAGACATACTTTGCTGAATTACACATGTACTTAGAAGCACGCTGAATGCATTGCCTCGTTTGAAAAAAGGAAATCAATAATGTACAATATCCAGATAGTTCTTGGACTGCAATGCTTTGATTTCTGGCAAGGAATCGGTATGCACTACATTAGTAAAGAGCTTTAAATGCCATTCGTAAGCTTAAAAAGGGTGGAAACACCCTGTTCTATGTAAGCAGGATTTTTCAGGTCGCACCATTTTGCATCAATTTTAGTAAATAATCGAGACAAGCTGTCTTTTACACTCACACTGAATTAGTTATGATGATTCCTCTAAAATGAATTATGAAGCAGCATAACATCAATGAAAATTGAAATTAATTCATCAATACGGTACTGTTGGTATAGTTTGGTAAATAAATAACAGCTGTTTGCATGGGCTTTGCCATGTTGTGTAATAAAACATAATTTATGAATCAGTCTTTGTGTGAAAAAAGTGTAAAACAAATACATTTATAAATGAATAAATAACAGCAAATAATAAACAGTATAAAAATGGTAAAAATAAACGTGAAACTAATCTTGCTAATTGAATTTATTGCGATCCATAAATACTTTATAATATGTTTTTATTTAAAAATCGTCACATTTTAACACACTAAACCTACATCAATAACATATTTTCTTAGCACTTCTTGTAATTTTCCGCGCGTTTGTGTCAATAAGTATAATAAGAATGAAACTTATAGGATCATGCATGGCACAATGCATAGTTTACGATTGGGTGATGATCTTCCTGGAATGTTCATAACCTTCATGTTAAACTAACTACGATACATCTCATTTTAAAAAACTTTGTCAATCATGCTGCACTCGTTTGCAATAATTGTCAGCGTCGTCTGCGTCGTCGATACACTTTCGTTTTCAATCATACTTAAGAACTGATTTTTGAGTCCTTAAATATTTGTACGAACATTGACCATAGCTAGTAGGTGCATCTTTTTCTTTTTCGGGTGAACATATAAATTGTCAAGGTCGTGGAGAATGTTATAAGAAAATTGTAGATGGTTCATTACTTGTATCTGTATAAGCATTTCGATCATCAATAAATTTGTGATCGGTAGGTTAAGCGTAAAGACGGTGGTGACCTTTAACCTTAAGGACGCTTGGTCATATGGTCATCGATTTTAGTATATTTCTGCATCGTATCCCCAATTAGGTTTGTTGTCAAGTGTCCAAAGGTAAAGATTGTATTGACCCTTTGATTTGAAACTTTTAATAAATTAAGTCGACAATAATGCGCTTCCCTGGCAGGCAGCGGAAATCTAATATATCCATGTGTCAAGATAATCAGAAGCCAACAATTTCATTAAGCACTTGATAATATGTACACGGATCAATGCCAAACGAACAGCAAAAAAAGACCAAAAAATCAAGACAATAAACATTCAAAATTAATTTAAATATCGTTGTTAGGTAATATAAGGGGAACCTCCAATGGATGTTTATCACATTGTCTTCGATTTATATATGCGACATATACTAACGCAGTGCCTTCCCAAGACAAATTTTCAGCCGCAACCAATGATGTGTGTTGGTGCGTTGCGAGGGTACCTTCTTCTACTTTTTGATCTTCTTAGGCTTAGGTTTGTGTGTATCTGTCGACGTTGCTAAAGCTCCCCTTGCCGAAATCCGAGTGCCTATGCTCCAATAGCCGTGTGCAAAAAGTGTGTGCGCCCCTCGGCCTTCTGACTGCTCTCGTCGCCGACTTTCACACGGCCGCTGTCCTGGTTACTGTTCCAATCTCCGTATTATTTTCGACTATGTAACCGTTATTAACGTTCTATTTCTGTGAATTGACAGTAAAATTATGGAAAGAAATTAACAGAAGTGGCATAACGTAGTACCTGTATCAAATACAAAGCAAGAACTGTTCAATATGTTTTTTTTCTAAAAATATTAACGGCACAAAGAGTTGGTGCCTTCTGCTTATAGTAAAACTATAGAAACGAAGTAGCATGCTTAACTTTTTTTCTTAAAACCATTTTCTGTGGCCTTTTCTTTCAGTTTAATAAATAAGGAAAATGTTTGTCACTTTTAAAATGTTATCGTTATTATTTCAAATTGAGAAAGCTGAAATAATTTCCGAAAACAAACTGTACATACTTTACGTTGATATTTCTAAATTCCATCTCAATAACACAAGAAATGAATCTGAAAGATATGCCGAGAAAATATATTGCTTCTATAGTTATTCCCTGTAAAACTCGAATACTCTTAAAGTATTTGCATACGTTGTAAAGTTTACATAGAATTTTGCACATTGCTAACAGTATTTCTATTGTAGAAGCTCGAATGATTTAGAATTATTGGAGTAAACTCACTCTCGCCCATAAATTAAAAATAGTTTTTTGTTCTATAAATACATGTTACAGCGCCATGCCCCAAACGTGCTTAGTCAATACTGGACATTCTTTTGTTTGGCTTAACCAAACTAGAATCCTTACGCGAAACTTTAGTACGCTTGCAAATTCCACTATTGTAGACAAACATCAGCAAACCTGCTTCGCACTGTTTAATAGCTCATCTGGGTAAAATGTATTCGCTTTCTGTGATATGAAATATGATAGGTACCTTAATATTTTGCCAAATGTTCTACGCTTTAATCTAATACATTTCCGTACAGGTAATCATATAATGAAGTTGAACGATGAGGACAAAATGATGTACCTCATGCCAACAGAAAGTGTACCCTTTGTACTCTAAACGATATCTGTGACGCAATGCATTAACTCTTGATATATCCCTTTCTAAAATGTCCTAGAATTAAATATTTATTCATACTAGATAACATGTTGACGTTTAGAGACATTTTATTATAAATGAAATTCTAGTTAACCATAGTCACTTTAATTTTAATGATATTAATTCAGAACATGTTTACTAAGTATGTTATTGTATCTGCTGTATAACTTTGGATGAACCTAAATCTTCTCTTCCACGTACAGCTTTTTTCTTTGGTCAACTGTGTCATATTTACCCCTTCCCCATATTCGTAACTAGCTACCCTCATTCCCCCACATTGTTAAGCTTTTACACTGATATCGTCGCCATTAACCAATGACCATATATTAGTTGTTCCAAGTTTTCACATGTATTTGCTTTACTGTAAGCTGTGGTGAAATAAAAATATATTTGAGGTGAGTTGAATAATTTTAAAGTTATTTTTATAACATCTTCCGTAATTGGGTAAATTTCGTGAGATTATATATTCCGTCATCTTTTACCAAACATCATTAAGTCTTAACAATTGAAGCTTGTTAAATATCGGTTATTTTTCGTGCATTCAAGCAATTTTGCTGTTCGAACGTGTGTTTTTGCTGATGTTTTCTATATTCTGAGAAAACAAAAATTAACTCCAAACGTTCAACAATGCGCTCCACCACCATTTCTTACTGCGTAGGAATTTATCCCAATAATTTAGGATATCCGATAACTACGAAATTCTTCAAAACTATAAAAAAAGAGGCTCAAATTATTCAAATTCGATGTTTCCAGGTGTCTGATGTTACGACAGTTTCATGTCAATAATGCAGATATATCGTTTTGCAAGATATGTTTATTTAAATATTCTATAAAATATATTTTTTAATTTTTTTATATATTTCCGTAAGAAATTTTGTCAATAATATGGAAGTCAGAGACAATACACATTTAACAAAAAGAAACAGACGTCATGTATTGTCAAACAAAAAAAACAGTTTATAATTTGACTGTTTCGGGGAACATTCGTTGAAGTCAAGATTTAATGTCAATGAAAGATAACAATTAACACTATCTTTCATATAATTCCAGACGAAGTATCGGTTAACATAAAATTAGATAGGAAAGGTGCCAAGAATATCGCTGAAATTTATTTTATCTTCTTTCATGAAGTAAAATATATCAACACATATTAGGGTAAGTAATTCCGAATATGTTAGATATTGCCAGATGTAGTTGTAACTGGGTTAAGTAGCTGAAAGAAAGACCACTTTTCGAAAGCAATAATGCACTACTTTTACAAGGAAAGGTCGAGAAAAAAACAACTTTTCACCACAGAACAAATACCAGACGAAAAGGTGTTAGTATTAAAATATTTGGACAACCTACAGATAGTTATAGCATCTCTTGACATAAAATATAAATAACTGACATATAATGAATTAGACAATTCACTGTCAAACATTGATCCCATTCGTTTTAAGTGGAGCATTACAATTTCTCCCATATCGTGTAATAAACTATAAGACAATACATGCATATATCAAGAAATTTTACCATAAAAAACTGTCTTATGTTATTCATGCTAATTGCAGAAGCTTGAGCGAACTCTTATCGAACGTTGTGATTCTTATACTATAATACAATTCGCCGATTGATCAAAGTTTTGTTAAAGTAACAACGTGATTATTATTATTACATGCAAGTCGAATAAGCCACCATCATCCAATTTTAAGAATGTGATAATTAAGAGTATTTTGCAATTTTACAAAGCAAGCCCAAAATCATATCAATTAAGTCAATCATTAAAACAAAATTTGAAATTTTATATGCGATATTTACATTATAAAAATATTTCTTTTAACATTCGGAGTGCAGCTGGATTTAAGGTCAAACGTTTTTGAAATAAAAAGCTGGTGGCGTACAGGTGGAAATAACTAATTCTAATACAGCTGTTAAGGTTGTAAAACATAAGGTTTGACTAATGATTTTGATCAACGAACTCAATAAATCAGAAAGCTTACTCTGAGCAAAGGCATTGTGAACTAAGAAATACAGCGGTTAACAGACATAACTAAAACAATAAAAGAATATTAATTGCCAAATTCTTAGAACCAGAATTTAATAATGAAGACAAACTTTAGTGAATTACACATGTGCTTAGAAGCACGTTGAATAATCGAGCCCACCGTTCTTTATTTTTCTCCCACATCAGATAAGTAGATCCAAAAATTTATCCATGCTAAAAATGCTTATCTTGCCCACGGGTACAGATAAAACGCCCGTATAGAACTCCTTTTTAATGGTCATCACATTGTAATTACATCCCTTGTTGAAGACTGTCGTCTGTAGCATCTTAGAAACCTTGTCTTGTTGCAATATTTAGAATGCTTATTAATTATTTCTCGCTTCAAATGTCACCATAAAAAAGTTTTCACGCACCTTTCAAGAAATAATGCTTCACTCTCCTCAGAACTATTTAAATACCGATTTCACTATTAACATTATCTGAATTACTGCGCGCATATTCATGACAACCACGAATTATATCTTATCAATACGCATTTATTTTCACTACGCAAAAAAGAGTTCCAGCAAAAAAAACAAAAAACATTTTAACTTAATTTTGTTTAACTGAGGTGGAAGATAAAGCATCTACCATAGCCGCTCGTGTAAGAAAGGTTCATCCCAACACTCGCGCACGTCCCAACACTCGGTAAACCTCGTTTCCGCAAAACACCCTGCGCTCGGGTCAGGATGAACCTATCTTACACTCTTGGCCATGGAAGATACTTATAATCTCACTGAAATAGTTATGATGATTGTACTGTTGATATATTTTGGTAAATAAATAACAGCTGTATGCATGGCCTTTGCCATGTTTTGTAATAATGTGATAAATTAAATGAATAATACATTTTTATTAAAAATAAAACAAAAACAAATAAAAACGAGTTATTTTAGTATGAAATTGATTAAAATGAACTTATAATTGAATATATTAATAAAATATCACGTGCTCAATTATAAATTGCAAAAATAGTTTAACTGAAATCATCACATTAGACCTATTTCTGGTTGTCCGCGTGTTTGTTGCAATTACTATAATACGCATGAATATTTATGAGAGCATGCAATGGAAATTAATCAGTTTGACATTATGTGATAATCAGTATTTTACAATACGTACATATCCATTTATATACAATGGGTATCTACCCAATTCACCGTATACAGCAACATTTGAAGACGATTGTCTAACGCCTAATACGGCTTTGCAAAATTTTAAATGTATCTTCTCTAGCTGAGTAGACTTCGTAAATCCCCAAATTTCACACCCGTATGTAATAATAGATGAAACAAACGCATCAAATAATTGCAAAGCTACCCTAGGTTACATTCATACTTTTTAAGATTTGACAACAAGGTGTTTACTGCTTTTAAACCTTTACCATATAATGTTTGGATATTAAGGCTAAAATTGCCAGTATCATTTAAAGTTACTCATAGATAGTTAGAATCATTTACAATGTCAACATCTTCGTTTGCATACACCCATTTTTCATTACGTTTTGTGCCACATCTTTTGCGAAAAATTTCAATTTTTGTTTTAGCAATATTGACTTCTAAGCCCCAGGTATTACAATAACTGTATAAACGGTCTAACGACATTTGTAAGTCTTCCGGGGTTTCACCAAGAACAACCATATCATCAGCAAATAAAAATAAAATCAAACAAAAATCACGTAAAGCTAAACCACATTCGTTTCTATTTTGTAAATACAATTCCAAGTCTTCCACAATAATGAAAACATAATCGGGGAAAGTATCTCTCCTTGCCTTAAGCCTACTGCAATATTAAAAAAGTCTGAATAGCTATTACAGTGTTTTACACAGGACTTTACTGACTGATACATATTGCGTATAATACGTAATATTTTACCATCTAAATTGGATTTAAACAACTTTAACCATAGCGCGTTGAGCTATATAGAATCAAAACAACGTTTTATATCAATAAAACAGCAAAACAAACGTTTATTTAAGTTAACGTATTTTTGCACAATTGACTGAAGAATAAACACTGCATCGAATGCCTCTTCTAAAACCAAACTTTGCATCAGAATTACATTATTTTCTTCACACCATTTAGTTATTCGCTGATTAAGTACACATGTAAAAAGTTTTGCAAAATTGCTTAACAATGTTATCTCCTATAATTTTTAACATCCGATTCATCACCTTGCGTCTATTTACTTGACCCGTCAGAGTCCCACGTGTCGTTGTAACACTTTATGGCTACCCTTGGCGGACCAATAAGGGAACGATTTAATGCATTGAACAAGCATTGAACAAACGTTGATCATTTTCATGTAAATCATGTAATCATGTAAACAGTTGAAAAGAATACTATTTTTCCCTTTAAATTGACATAAAATAATTCAATTTGAGTGCAGAAACAGATTTACTGACCGTTGTTAACATGTACAAGTAATTGAGTCCTTAGCCTTGGCGAATCAATTGTACCAATTGTGGATCACGTGTCACTCTTTTATTTGGGATTATCTAAAGCGTTGTTTTAGCTATCAGAAAGATGTTAATCTTTTCTGTTCACTGTATTTATTCCCTCTTTTATGCAATATATAGAGGATATCATGATAGGATGTTCTTTGATATTCTGTGGTGATCTGTATCATGCCGAGTCCGTTGAGAGCGCATGTATATCTTTTACAGACATCCGATTTGTTTAATTATTTGAACTAATGAACTGCTAATAACACTCAGGTGTAATTCATTTAGGACCGTTTTGGACTTTTTTTCACTGTGTCAAAAATATTGAAATTCATAATAATAATAATAATAATTGTGTATCCATGTTCCGATATATATGTTTACCTGTAATGTTATTATGATTCATTATGAAGAGAATGAACACTTTTCATTTGCAAATAATTTGACAATGATTGAGTATTCTCAATTACTAAACACTCAAGTAAAACATTACGGACAATTAAAAAAGGTAAAACATATTGAACAGCTGCACATAATTATTGACTACATATTCAGTTTCCTGAACGGCTACATGTGTAATTGTTGTTAGGATATATTATGGCACTTACCTTGGAAGTAATATGATGCAAAAACTATAGTTACAGTTTAAAAACGATTATAAATAGTATGTGAAAAGCTTACTTAAAACTAAACAAGCTTCTAAGTAGTCATTAAAACTGGAATGTGACGAGCACTTTGGCAAAAGATACATCAGTTTAAATCAACGTTAATGCAATCAAGTTACCTCGATATAAAATATTGTGCAAATAAACGATATCTCGACATCAAATACTGTTGGAGATTCTTGAATCAAGAACACCAAACAGTAATATTTCAGATGGCATATAATGAGCAAGACAGTATCACTAGATTTGTTGAAACATACTGAGACCGATTTTCTACAATACATAGAGGATAATTGTTTGTTTAAGCGAGATATCGATTTCATTTCATCTCGTGTTCAGTGAAAGTTGATATTTTCACTCTTGGCTTCGCCACTGGTGATATTATGAATTTCGGTGCTCAGTAGAAACATATCAAATACATAAAGTCATTGTTTCAAAGTGTCTGCTAATTTTAAACGTGGAAGCAAACAAATTATTAGTTGCCACTGCTTTTGGAAATCATGCGGATTCTTTTGTATTAGCGGGATGAACTGGCGAATTTCTTGTGACCGGAAAGTTTGATTACTTTGCAGATTATTCACTCTGCGGTAATTGTTGATGCGATAAATGATATCCAGCTGCTCGAATTATTGTGAATTATTGGTGTGCATTTAGCAAAATCATGCACATAAATATTTGCGTGTTTCGGGAAGCTTGGTTTCTACTCCGGATTGATCATAACATTTATAACAAAATTATTAACAGTAAACGATCTCTACTTGAATGTATGACAATTATCAAAGCTAAGAGAAGGTCGGCTTTTCGGTTTGGCCTTTGGGTGTGAAAAACTGAATTTTAGTTCTCGTCTTCTTTGAGTATGAAGCGGGAACAATTAAGATTTATTTCAAGTACAATAACGTGTAAGTAGACATTGCATGTCTAAGCTACAAGATGATGATGTAAATGTGAAAAAAAATCAGATTAAAATGTTAACTGATCTCCACCAAATATTCCCCAAAACAATAATTTATGACTCGGCCAATATGTAAGCTGCATTCTTCTGTAAAACACAAGTGATTTGTTTAATTGCAATCACAAATTGCATATAAGACAAAGTGTATTCTTGCCATGACTCAGTGTTCAACGGTTAATCATGCAAATTGTTCTTAGAGATTCAAATGCATTTCAATATAATGAAATATGTCTTCAAAATTATAACAAAAGTTTACTAAAATACGCATATATTATTTTTCATTTCCTTATATATCATATTATATGATTAAATTTCTGTTTTATGAAAATGATCACACACTTACGTGAAAATATTAATCATTTGAAGCTTATGTAGTAAAAAGTATTAGTAAAAAGCATAATACCTTCAGAAGCCAGTCACTAGCAAGTACGAGGAAAGTAACTTTTGTGTGTAGACTATGATAAAAACATTACTTTATTATTTTAATCGTTGCATTTGTGAGACCATGTGATGTTAGTTAAGCTACCGGCAAAACTATTTAGCTTCCATTTCATTTCATTCAGCGTTAAAATTTTGAGGCCAAACTCTTGGTAGTCGATTCATTTAGAAATCGAAAGCAAGTTCTTTGATCGTTCAGCTGTTTTCGATGCATTATTTTGGTGTCGATCTAGAAGCCGATCGTGAGTCCATGCTGATATTTGCACTCGAGTATAAAGAGCCTATATTTTCGATCGGGAGTCAATCTGAATTGGGTCTTTTTCCGGGATTTGATGTTACGCAAAATTGAAAAGAAAATATAGAAACACAGTATATCAATAAATTTAGCACACTTAAATGTTTTACACAGAATTTTTATGGATACTCAGAATCGTTTACTTGGTTATTTTATGTTGACTGAAATGAAGTGACATTTGTTTGTTACGAAGAGATTCCTAGAACTAATTTTTTTTTAAATATTATGTGTGTGGGTACCTCGATTCAGCCCTCAAGACAATGTTGTCTTAAATGGTGTCATTTATAAGTTAACTGGGTTGAAAGTAGCTGAAAGAAAGAAACACATTTCCAAACAAAACGGATTGAATGCAATACAATTACCAGGAACGGTCGAGAAAACAAATAAGGTTATCTCGTGTTTTCACCACAGAACAAATACCAGACAAAAAAAGGTGTCAGCGTCAAAATATTTGGACAACCTACAGATAGTTATAACATTTCTTGACATAGGTTGTAAATAACTGGCATGTAACGAATAAGACAATTCACTGTCAAACATTGATCCCATTCGTTTTAAGTGGAGCATTACAATTTCTACCATACCGTGTAGTAATCTATTAGACAAGACATGCATTCAAGCAATTTCGCTATAAAAACTGTCCTATGTTATTCATGCTAATTGCAGAAGCTTGAGGGAACTTTTATCGAACGTTGTGATTCTAATGCTATGATACAATTGGCCGATTGTTGCGAGCTTTGTTAAAGTTAACAACGTGGGAATTGGGATCGTTAAACTGTTATTGTGCAATTTCTAATGATGCGCACATATATTTCAATAAAACATGTAGAGCTAAATTAACTGTCCCAAATCTTGTGAGAAATACTGTCAATCACAAGCGTATCCATTAAACTTTCAGAGCAGTAAAGATTTGAATATTAACAACGATGACGTTTACAACGTTGCTAACTTTAACAACGTTCTTAACAATCGGCCCAATATTACACACGACAGGAGCATTTCCACAAGCCAAACATCCGATATAATATTGTGTAGTGACACAAAGGTGTCAAACGCACAATAACATAGTTTTACCTTGTTGCAAAATGCATATAACCTCTCAGCAACAAATCGCATACATTTGTATACAGCTGTGTATTTTCAATTACGTTTCAGGCTTTTTATCCTTTTTTCCCCAAAATGAGAGATTTCTGTTTTCGGATTTATTCGTAGAAGTTGTAAATTACCGACTCCCGAGACAAATCATACACTATTAATGGTTTTTAAACATACGATACGATAACAACATGCAAGGCAAATAAGCCACCATTACCCAATTTTAAGAATTTGATTATAAAGAGTATTTTGCATTTTTACTTTAGCAGGCCCAAAATCACTCATATCAATAAAGTTAAGCATTTAAACAAAATTGGAAATTATTATTTCATTGTTTGTATGCGATATTCACATTATAAATATATTTCTTTTGACATCCGGAGTGCAGCTGGATTTAAGGTCAAACGTTTTTGAAATAAAAAGCTGGTGGCGTACAAGAGTAATTACTAATTTTAATACTAGCAGTGGAGGTTGTAAAACATAAGGTTTGCATGATGACTTTGATTAACGCCCGCTATTAATCTGAAAGCTTACTCTGAACAAAGGCATTGTGATCTAAGAAATACAGCGGTTAACATAACTGTAATAATGAAGACATACTCTACTGAATTACAGATGTGCTTAGAAGCACGTTGAGTGCATTACCTCCTTTGAAAAAGAAACACAGTCAATAATGCATACTCTTAAGATAGTTCCTCGACTTTAGAAAAACGAAAACAGATGCATTGCTTTCATTTCTCGCAAGGAATTAACATGCACTACATTGATGAAGAAAATAAATCATTGATTAGCTTGGAAAGGGTGGTAACACCCTGTTCTATGTAAGCAGGATTGTTGCAGGTCAGACCATTTTGCTTCTATTTTAGTAAATAATCGAGCCCAGAGTTATTTATTAATCGCACCGAAATAATTATGATGATTATTATGTAATGAATTATGAAGCTACAGAACATCAATGAAAATTTTATCAATACGGTACTGTTGATATAATTTGGTAAATAATGAACAGCTGTATGCAGGGGCTTTGCCATGTTGTGTAATTAAAAATAATTTATTATTAATCAGACTTTGTGTGAAAAAAAATCTGTAAAACAAGTAAATTTAGGAATCAAATTTTAACAAATAATTTGTTCAGTAAAAAATGTAAAAAAGAAACGTGTAACTAATCATACTAATTGAATACATCGCGATCCATAAATACTTTAATATGTTTTTATTTAATAATCATCACAGTTTTACACACTAAATCTACATCAATTACATATTTTCTTAGACCTTCTTGTAATGTTCTGCGTGTTTATAGCAATAAGTATAATAACAATGAAACTTATGGGAACATAATTCGCACAATGCACAGTTTACAATTGGGAGATAATATTACTGGCATGTTCATGACGTTCATGTTGAACTTTCTATGACAAAGGACAACGTACGTTAATGGGCATATACGGCCTCAATATTATATATATATATACGTTGTCCTTTCATTTCGAAAACGTTTTTTTTTCAATCATGCTGCACTCGTTTGCATTACCTGTCAGTGTTATCTGCGTCGTCGTTACACTTTTGTTTTCGATCAACTTGTGTAACTGATTTTTGGTCCTAAACATATTTGTACGGACATTGAGCATAGTAAGTAGGTGCCTCTTGTTTATTTTCGGGTGAATATATAAACTTTCAAGGTCGTTGAGATATTTTTAACAAAATTATAAATCGTTCCAACTTGTATCTGTATAAGCAAATCGATTACCAATAAATTGGGTCAGTAGGTCAAGCATAGAGAGTGTGGTGACCTTTAACTTTAAAGACGCCTGATCATATGGTCAGCGATTTTAATAAATTTTCTGCATGGTGATCCCAATTAGTTTTGAAGTCAAGTGTTCAACTTTAAACATTGTAGTGACCCTTGAAATTTGCAACTTTTATTAAATTTCGTCGACAATGATGCGCTTCCCTGGCAGGCGGCAATCTAGTATATTCATGTGACAAGATAATCAGAGGTCAGTAGTCAACTATTTCACCAAGCACTTGTTCAAATGCACACGGATCAATGCCAAACAAACAGCAAACAAAAGACCACACGTTTCAAGACAACAAACATTAAACATTAATTTAACCATACTTGTTGGTTAATATAAGGGAAACCTCCAATGGATGTTTCTCACATTTGCTTTCATTTCTATATGCGACATATAGTAACGCAGTGCCTTCCATAAACAAATTTTCAGCCGCAACCAATGATGAGTGTGGGTTGGTTTCGATGGTAATTTCTTCTACTTTGTGATCTTCTTAGGCTTAGTTTTTGTGTATCTGCCGACGTTGCTAAAGCTCCACTTGCCGAAATCCGAGCGCCCGTGGTATTTGTCGATGCTCTAATAGCCGAAAAGTGTGCGCCCCTCTGCCTTCTAACTTCTCTCGTTGCCGACATTCGCACAACCGCTGTCCTATTTACTGTCCCCATCCCGTATTATCTTCGACTATGTAACCGTTATTGACGTTCTCTTTCTGTGAATTAACACTAAAAGTAGAGAAAGGAATAAGCAGAAGTGACATAAATGAGTACCTGTATAAAATACAAATCCAGAACTGTTCTATTTTCTAAAAATATGAATGGCACAAAGAGAAACTAGGAACCAAGCTTAACGTTTTTGTTAAAATCATTTTCTTCTGTGGCCTTTCCTAATTATGTCGTGCGCACAACTTAATCATCTCGTACACAGGACTTAGTAACTCGTGTGCATGACAGATTAACTCGTGCGCACGACTTAATTATCTCGTGCGCAGGACATAGTGACTCATGCGCACGACTTAGTAACTCGTGCGCACATATTAAGTATCTCGTGTGTACGACTTAGTATGTCGTGGGCACGAGATAAATAAAAACATACACATGTCACTTATGTGCCACCGTAGAGTCCCTTTTTCGGCATAAACACAAACTTATTTTTAGTTGAAATATTTTTTTATATCGTTATAACGGAATGAATTATGGTTATAACGGAATAATTTTCATAGGAAATATGAAATAATGTATTTTAACTTACCTCGAGAGGTGTTAGGGTTATAAGTATCTTCCATGGCCGCTCGTGTAAGATAGGTTCATCCGAACCCGAGCGTAGGGTGTTTTGCGGAAACGAGGTTTACCGAGTTTCCACAGAACACCCTGCACGAGGTTTGGGATGAACCTACCTTACACGAACGGCTATTGTAGATGCTTTTTCTCCAACCTCAGTTAAAAAAGATAAAGATAAAATGTTTTTTTCCGCTTGAACTCCT
Organism: Mya arenaria; assembly: GCF_026914265.1. Classification (NCBI taxonomy): domain Eukaryota; kingdom Metazoa; phylum Mollusca; class Bivalvia; order Myida; family Myidae; genus Mya; species Mya arenaria. The sequence goes on along the minus strand of NC_069125.1, from coordinate 48,464,832 downwards.
TTGTGCGTACTGAAATAAATATGCGTATGGATATGTGATAATTCGTGGTTGTCATGGATGCGCGAAATGTGCACCATTATTTCTTCAATGCAGCGTGAAAACGTTTTTTCAGAGCCATTTAAAGCGAGAAATAATTAATTTGGTTTTTAAATATTGCCGTAAGACAAGGTTTCCATGATGCTGCAGACTACGGTCTTCAACAAGGGAAGTAATTGCGTGATGACAACAAAATAGGAGTTCCATACGGGTATTTGTTTTATCTTTGCCTTTGTGCAAGATAAGAATTTCCAACATGGCCAATTTTTTGGATCTACATATCTGAGGTGGGAGAAAACGGCATCTTTTTTATGATTTTGATGCTTTTGCACAACTTCATACATTTGGCTTTATTTTAACAACCGTATTCATAAAACTGTACATACTTTACGGTGATATTTCTAACTTCCATCAATGCAATGACACAATAAATGAATCTAACAGAGATGCCGAGAAAATATATTGCTACTGTAGTTATTCCATGATATTGCACTACCTCTTGATATATCCCTTTCTAAAATGTCCTAGAATTAAATATTTACAAAGTTTTTTTTTTTTTATACCAGATCAAACATATTGACGTTTAGCGACATTTTAAATGAAATTCTAACAATACTGCAATTTTTGTATAACTACTAGTTAACCACAGTCACTTTAAGTTTAATTGATATTGATTCAGAAAATGTTTACTAAGTATGTTATTGTATCTGCTGTATAACTTTGGATGAACCTCAATCTTATCTTCCACGTACAGCTTTTTTCTTTGATCAAATGTGTCATATTTTCCCCTATATTCGTAACTAGCTAACCCCACTCCCTCACACTGATAACGTCGCATTAACCCATGACCGTATATTATTAGTTGTTCCATGTATCGTGTTCTCACATGTATTTGCTTTACTGTAAGCTATGGTGAAATGAAACGATATTTGAGTTGAGTTGTTTAATTTTAACGATATGTATATAACATGCTTCATAATTGGGCAAAGTTTCGTAAGATACTAGCTTTCGTCATCTTTTACCAAACACCAATATGTCTAAATAATTAGAGGTTGTGATATATCGGTGATTTTAAGTGCTTTCAAGCTATTTTGCTGAACGAGCGTGTGTTTTTTGCTGATGTGTTCTATTTATTTAGAGAAAACATAAATAACTCCGTTCAACAGTGCGCTCCACCACCGTTTTTACTGCATAGGAATTTATCAAAATAATTTAGGATGTCCTACAATAACTACGATATTCTTCAAAACTATAAAGAAGAGACTCACATGTTTCAGATTCTATGTTTCGAGGTATCTGATGTTACGACGGTTTGATGCCAAGAATGCACAGATATATAGTTTGGCAAGATATGTTTATTTAAATATATCTTTGTCTTTCAAACATAACTCAGAATAAAACCTTATCTTGACAGCATGTTGCTATTCGTATGCCAATTAGTATTTCTACGTGTGATTTGCTACGTTTGAACGTATCTCAAGTCGATTTTAGTTTATTCGTTGAGATAAAATATCCGTATATTTCCGTAAGGAATCTTGCTAACAATTTGTTAGTCAGAGACAATACCATTAAACAAAAAGAAATAGACGTGAATTATAATAAAACAAAAACAGTCTGTAATTTCACTGTTTTGTGGAGCATTCGTTGAAGTCAAGATTTAATGTCAATGAGAGATAACAATTAATAATAATCATTCAAATAATTTCAGACGGAGAATCGGTTAACATAAAATTAGTAAAAATAGGTAAACATAGGTACGAAAGGTGCCTAGAATACATTGAAATTTATTTTAACATAGTTCATGAAGTTAAATATATCAACGCATATCGGGGTAAGTAAGTCCACTTATATGTTAGATATAGAAAGACGATGCAGTGTTTTTTTTAAAATTTAGCTGGGTCAGAACTTATTAAACTCTTATAAGACAAAAATACGAACAAGTAAACGTCTGCGAACAGGGACAATCGGCCGTTATGATGTTATTCACTTATACCTTATAAGTATACCTATTTATAAGACTGCATGACAAAGCGTTTTAAACATATTAAGCAGAAATCATTGTTCTAACGAATGTAACCTTGACCGTTTACCTATTGACGGTTATTTTAATGAACATGCACAATATTTTTAAAACTATCTAAGTAAAGTCAATATAACCGTCAAAAACAATCAGAATCCTACTCGGGTATAAACTGTTGATATTTCAATATGTTTTATATGAGACATACGATCACAGCTGCATACTAGGAGGCTTAACTATGCAGTCGGTATTTTATTTTCCCATTCACACGTATAGCCGTTAACTCCCAAATACTGCTCGATATTGATCTTGTCTTCTTTAGCTTACGATTCTCAACATTTTTATCAAAACAAAATGCATATTAAACTGATTAGTAACTTTCAAACAATAAATATTGTAATTTGTTTGATTAACAGGTTCTCAATTAATATCTTGTTAATCAATAAATGACTTTTCGTTATAAAACATGCCAAAACATATGCATACAGTTGGCTACATTTCCTAAAGACGTTAAAACTTGCAAATCAATACCTACAGATGTAATTCGTAATTTCGCAGTCGTGATGCTGCACCTCAATTATTATAAATGCACTGGCTAAAAAACTGCCAAGAAGCAAAGTTTATTGTACACTCTGCACATATAATACATGTGATACGAGGTTTACAACAAATAAAAATACACAAATTAAATCGGTCAAGCTGTGTAGGTACTAAGAAAAAGAAGAAGAACGCTATTTTCTATCTTCTGGAGTCAACTAAGACAAATATAATAAATATATTTATATTGATTTGTAACAATTTATAGTAAAAATTGAGGTAAGCGCTAGCTAGCCTGGTGTATTAATAAAATAATCCAGTATAATCTTAAAAAACTTCGCTAAATCTATCAATTTCTTTTCATCTGTTTCATTTATCAATTTTTTTATACATAATTGTGTTACAGTTATCACCTTTAATATGCGGTAGCAGTCGTTTTCTTGCATCAACAAAGTGAGTACATTTAAAAAGATAATGAAATTCGTCACCGACATCGTTTGATTGACAAAGATGACATTTCCTATTATTACGTTCAATATTAAACCATCGCCCCTTTTCAATAGGGAGGTGATGATAACACATTCGAAATCTTATCAAATATTGCAAATAGAAATCAGGAACATTGTCAAAATAGCATTCATACCCAAACGTATCCTTAAACATTCAATAATTCAAACATTTGGAGAAGGAATTAACATCAGATGTCCAACTTTGTATATATTGATCAGAAAGTGTTTGATTGATTCTAGTTAATAGCAGTTGTTTTGTACCATTAAAATATTAATTATTCCATACATAACTAATTCCACATTCGTGAAAAATATGTTTAACATGATGCATCCACTTGAAATAAGTGTCATTGTCATTTAAATGGGTATATACTATTTTATAAAGCTTTGTAGACAGTTTGCCTTCAGTCGATGTAACTAAATTATGCCAGAATCCAACCATACGTTTCTTAATTAAAATCGACAATGGATAGCGACCAAGATCACCATATAACATAACATGAGGCGTGCTCTTTTTAACTCCGAGAATATGTTTTAGGAAATCAGTGTGTACTTTTACAATAAGGGACAGGTAACCATAGCCCCAGATCTCACAACCATATGTCAAAATTGATACAATGGTGTGGTCAAATAATTTAAGTTGGCAGTCAATGGAGAGGTCTAAATTCCTAATTTTTCCATATAAACTAAACATTGCTTTACGAGCTTGCTCTGTTACATGTTTCTTAGCTAATGCAAAATGTCTGTTTTTCGATAACAGAACTCCTAGATATTTTAAATGATCAACGACTTCTATTGTACAATCATTAATTTTAATATCTCTATTCCGTTTCATTTTATCGCCAAATACCATAATTTTTGTCTTATCAAAATTAATATTTAGGTTCCACTGACAGCAATAAGAATAAAATGTATTGAGTACAGATTTAAGGTCATCCTCAGAGGTGGCAAACACCACTCTGTCATCGGCATATAATAAAACAAGCAGTCTAATAAACATATCTAAGTTCACATCGTTTAACACTAAACTTTTGTCATTTTTTGTTACCATATAGTGTTCTAAATCATTAAGATAAAGCGAGAACAGTAAAGGAGATAAATTTTCTCCTTGGCGAAGTCCTCTGTTACATGCAAAAAAGTTCGAATATTTACCGTCTAACGATACACATGACTTAATGGAAATATACATATTTTTTTATTACATTTAAGATGTTTCCGGATATATTGTATTTTACCAATTTTGACCATAAACCTATTCTCCACACCGAGTCAAAAGCTTTTTTGGAAATCAACAAAAGCGCAGAATAATTTCTTCTTTTTGAATTTAAGGTTTTCCGCCAACATATGCAGAACAAATATATTATCAATGGTAGAATAGTGTTTCCGGAAACCCGCTTGGTTAACATTCAGTAAATCATAACTTTCTACAAACTGAGTCAGTCTATTATTTAAAATACAAGTGAACAATTTACCCATGCAACTTAACAATGTAATTGGGCGATAATTTTCAGGTAATTGAATATCCCCTTTATTTTTATATATTGGTACTATACAGCCTAACCAGTTATCAACACAATATTGAATAATTTATTATATAAGTCCAGTACCATGTCTATACTGTTTTTAAAATATTCATTTATGCGTAGGTCAAACCCGGACGCCTTGCCGTTCTTTAGAGAACGTACAGCTTTTAGTATTTCAGCTAAAGTAATTTCGTCATTAAGACTATTTGGTATATCAATATTTGGAAAATCTGAAATTGGTTCATCATTCTGATTAATATTATCAAAAATGAGCTCTTTATAAAAATCGTAAAATACAGACATATCAACATCAGGGCTATTTTGTTTCTTATTTATGCTGTTGACATAATTCCAATAGTCCTTAGGTTTTGTCGATCTCAAATTACGTAACTTTTGACGGGTTTTTCTCTTGAAATTTACAAAATTAGTATGCAATACCTTTTTATAGCTTTTACTTGCTTTGCTTAATTCAGTCTTATTGAGCTGTTTTTTTACAAAGTGGTATTTACGTTTACATGTATGATAATACTTTCGTGCCTCTTTACATTGGTCATTATACCCAGGTTTATGATTTGGTTTACATTTTTGCTTTGTAGTTGACTTATATGTACCAAGGGTACATTTAGCTGAATCTAATAGGATACTTTCTACCTCAGCAGATATATCATTAACAAACTGTTTATCAACACTATCACAGTTATCTATGTTCGAAATAACGTTGTTGATGTGTGCAACATTAATATTTAGCTTAAAGGTGTCAGCTTAATCATCGTTCCACCTTTTAACCCTTTCTTTATCGAGCTTGGGGTTAACAGAGTTAATGTCTAATGGTGCCTTCAGGGGAAAAAGAACAGGACAATGCACATCAGAAAACAGTGAGCTAAAATCATCAACTGTAAACTGTTGAAATAATCTAAGGCTATGGGCCAACGATATTGTGTAATCAATTACAGAGGTTTGTTGGCAAGTATAATTCCCAACATCTTTATCATTAAAAGCACGACCATTTAATATAACGGAATCGTTGCCTTTGCAAAAATCAACTATATCTTTACCAACCTTATTTACTGTTTTATCCATCGATGATCGCTTTAGTGAGAAGTTCAAGCGCCTTAGCTCATTATTTAAATCGATATCAAATAATGTATTGGGGTTAACATCAATAACATCAAAAATGCTATCATCAACATAAGTAACATCATCTAAAGTACCAGTTCTTGCGTTTAAATCACCCATTGTAATGACATACATTACTTATTATTACAACTAATTGTTCGTATTTAGCTAAAAAAAGATTGTAAAGGTTTTGCGTAAAATATTTCGAACTTTCTGGGGGAACATAGACCACACCAAAGAAAACATCTTCGTCAGTATTGAAAAGATTTTTACATAACTTGAACCACTGAACATATTCACAATCAGAAGCAATGTTTAAACAGTACTTTGATATATTCGATCTAACAAAAATTGCAATACCACCTGATTTTTTCGCATATTTTTGCTTTCGGTTTTTGTAAATATATTCAAAATTATCCAAACTAATAACATCTAAATCATCAAGATGTGTTTCAAAACATGTTACTATATCATAATTAGAAACATAATCAATAAATTCCGGAATTAATAATTTTGACGCAAGTCCACAAACATTAATGCTACAGAATGAAACAGTTCCATATCCGTCACCGCGGCTATCCTAAACGGGCGTGTGGCCGGAAGTCCTTTGGTTTCCCGGGCGCTGTGGGGACGGCCTATTACAGTGTTGGGGGCCCGCGCCAGCGGCCGGCGGTGCCTCAGCTCTGACCTCCACACCATCGACGTAAAGCTTATCTCGATCCAGTACCGCCTTCTTTTTGTCGCGTTTGGCTTGTCGAAGGATCGGGTAAAGTGGGCGGCGTCTGGCCTCGATATATGTCAGGAAATTGTTCACGGATCCCAAAGTTGGTATTCTTTAGTAAAAAGCCACTTTTACGCACACGCTCCCTGTCCTTGAAGAAACTTAATTTTGCAATAATAGGTCTTGGAGTGGGCTGCCCATTACGGATCGGTCGGAAGGGGTTGGATTTGGAGCGGTGCACGCGCTCAAACTGGATTTTATCAGTGATCTGTAACTTTTCTGATAGGAATTTACACAGAACATTTTCACAGTCTTCGCCCTGCGTAAACTCAATGTTAGTGAATACAAGATTATCCCTCATATTTCTGCTTTTAATGTCGATCAAATCATCTTTCAGATTAGTATTTAACTGTTAAATGTCATTCATGGCTGCCCGTAGTTCATCATTTTCGCCACGAATATCACTATAAGATTTTCAATGCAGTTTATTTTCACAATTTCATCTTTTCGTTGCGACTCCACTTCATCACATTTATCACTCACAAACTGTACAGAATGTTCTAGATCTTTCATGCCAGACTCGGATTTTAAAAGCCGTCGTTCAAAGTCATCTTCTTTTGTATCTAAAGATTTTAATGTTATCTCTATCTCATCCAACTTGTCTAATTTCTCTAATTTGCTAAGCACCTTTTCAAGAACTGAAAGTTTAGACATCATAGAGTCATATTGCGGGGTCGTAAGTGTGATCCCTTCACCTTCCGGCTTCTTGGAGGCGGTCGTAACGCGTCCCGAATCAAGGTCGAGGTACGAAAGCTCGCCGTCAATGGAGGAGTCAGAGCTGAGAGTCAGTAGCATAGTTGATTCATATCGTACTGGTCATGTTTATGAAATTTGCACCAATTTTCACATATTTAGCCTTTACGGATTGTAGTTTATCGCAAAGTCATAATCTGTAAAACTAAAATTTTCACCATTATTTTTACAACAAAATCACCTGGGGAATGCTCTAAACATAAAAGCAATGTTTAAATGTGGATTTAGTGCGTTGAAATGCGATATTTTCAGCCAATTCAAACATAACGTCTTATCTTTGTTCTTCACCCATCTATTACCATGTTTATTGCAACCAGATAGGTATTGAATTGATCATACTTTTAAACCTTTTCTATGTCTGTTTTACATGTTTTAAAACAGTGTCTGATGAATCAATGAACGACGTTAAGTTATAAAACAGGCCGAGCCCAATGCATTACGCTTGACAAATTTCCCTAAAGACGAACAAACTTACATATCAATATATATTGATATGCCCGTGCACGTATGAACGGTCTCATTGCTTTTAATCAAACGGAATTACCCTTGAAAATTACATTATCATTTTAGGTATAGATTAATGAATATTTTTCTTTGTTAGATTACGGGAGTTCGCAGATTGTGATGCTAGACCGTAAACCGTATGCCGTATAGCATAGTTAATTCATGGTGATATTGTCAAATTCATTCATTCTGTATCATTATTTATAAAGCAATCGTCACAAATTTTACGCGAGAGTGTGGTCCACAACACAAGACCACACTCTCGCGTAAAATCGCGCCAACGAGAGTGATTAATATAATGTTGTAATAACTTGTTTCACAATCGTTGTAAAATAAATATGTTTAAACTAATGATTTCACAGTATGTGTATCCAAGAAGTTAACAAAAACGTTTTCTTCCGTAAGAATGAGATTAGACATGAGGCCGTGACAATTATAAGGCGGATTGACATTTACCAGGTACGTGAACTAGATCATTAATAAAACATGAATTCAGCGGATATATATTTATATAACTTTGCATTTTTACAGTGTACAGTTAGTGATGGCCAGCGCGTGGATATTATGCAGACGATCTAGGACAATCGCATCTTTTTTTTCGGCAAACCACGAAATTTCATGCCCACGAACATTAATGATTAAAATAATATCCACGCGCTGGCCCGTGATTTCCGTCTTCTACGTCACTCGGTTTATGACACTCGCTAATGTGGTAAGACATGCCAATTAGTGCATATACCCATGTCATTTATCGATTTAATTGGGAATAAAGGTAATAAAAGATGATGTACCCTGATCATAAATACAGATAGGGGAAGCCATTGAATGCCAATTAAAAATTTTGCAAACTGTGAAAACACCGAAAAGGTACGTATATTGTCACGTTCGGTGCTTAGTAACCTTCAATGTACTAGTAATCGATTAATTATTTCATTAAATAAAAAAATCGAGTACAGACACTCATCACGCACATCTTGTAAACTTGGAGATTTTCATTAACAGCACACGTTTAAACACGTGCTTATAACTGTCATTTGGTGCATAAAACACATTTAATTGATTTGGTTCATTATTTGTTAAAGGCAGTTATAATATATTAACAGAATAATGATCGTAAGTTATACAGTGAGACAGGTTTTAACACTGTATATTGCGACCTCTGTAAATAATATACTAGAGTATGTACGTAACAAGGCAATTGGAAAAGTGAATAAAGGGTTTATATTTCGTGGGATCTTGAATTCGTGGATCACCCAACCCACGAAAACCACGAACATTAATGCCCCACGAACATTAATGATTTCACAGTAATACTGTTTTGTAATTTGAAAGTGTCAGATAGTTCTCCTTAAATTATTTTGACAGCTGATACAATGCATTGCAAATTTAGCTATTGGAAGCCGTTATTTGTTTTATAAGCGTTACTATTTTAAGACCAAAATAAAAATAGTCGATTCAGGTTAAGACGATTGATCGCAATTTTTTCGATCGGTCAGCTGTTGTCGATGGACTTTAGGTGTCGTCTGGAGGTTTATCGTCTGTTGATCGCGAGTCGGTGCGTTTGTTTGATCTAGAGTAATAACGAAAAGTACGGTTTGCAAGGATCCAACTATGCATACTAAAGCATATTCCGGTAACTGAACGTTTCTGCTCATCAGACATCAAAGTGTTTAGTATTTTGGGAACATTTCATTTTGGTCAATTTTCAGAAAGGTTGTAATCCCGATTATACACTGCCTACTTGTAGCCCGCACGTCACATAGCACAAGATTCGGACACTTGTCTCTTTCTGTATGATTTTAGTGAAATTATCATACTATTAGGTATCATACTTTATCAATGAACACGTGGAGCACATTCATTACAAAGTACATATTTCTTTATAACTTCTAAAATTGATATTATCTTAAATTATCTTAAATATTGCAAATACACCTTTATTTGAACATCTGCTATTTTATTATATTATTCGGTTTCCGACAAAAGTGATTTTAAACGATCTGTACAATCCAGAAAATCAAGTGTCATGCATACGTGTAAACTTGCCACGGAAAAATGAATTTCTTGTCCGACAATATCGATGGATTCAATGTTTTAGTAGATTAATTTATGCAAGTAACATTTAATGACATTGTATATTGCAATAGTTACCGTTCAATGTGAACACGTTGTTGCTTGTTTATTTAAATTCATTGTTCTGTTTTATTTTATTTTGTAATTACTGAATACAAAACGTTTCTTTACACTAGTACAGCACTCACGCCGGTGTCAGTGGACTTCGATAGTGTTGTACCAACCATTGCTTCTTCATACCAGTTGTAGTTTGTAATTCCAGTGGTTACCAGTATTTATAGATTGTACGTCAAAGAAACTCGTGCAAAAAAACAACGTTGATACATTTAGGTACAGCTGTAGCACTTGAAAATAGCTTCGAATATTTTTTTAAACATTTCTTTAATCTCAATGCATTTTAAATTGAGTTTTATTCATCCATTGTTTGTCAAATATTTCAAGTTAGTTTGTTGAATTTTGTCTTATAATCTTTTTTTTTATTCCCTGATTATACAGACAGTTTTACAATGTAAATAAAGGTTATTTCGAACATGATGAGATCTTAGCGATTTGCATATCACTTATCTCATACAAATCATATCATAAGACGTCCACTTCAAAGTCTGCGTTTATTGAGATTGAAATAATAATGGACTCTGATAGAAGTAAAATTGTTATTAACTGAAACTCGTTTAATGCACATAATTTGTTTTAAATTTCCCAGCTACCGATTTCCTGTTAACGAGATCAGAGAGTGTTAGCTTTTTCCCTCATTGTAGTACAAAATACATCTTAATTTTCTATTCTTATCCTATTTGACAGTCTAGAGTACTCCTTGCCAAGCCATTGAATACCGCGTCCCAAAAACGGGTAAGCTTCAAATCAGTATCAACTTAAAGGTAATGATATAACAAACAGTTAAAACTCTATATGACTAACAGTGTTCAACACTTAAACTGTATACTCTTATCTGGTCTTTATGTCGTGAACACCAGGTAAAATGCTGTAAATATGTAATAAGAGGAATAGAGCTTCACCGTATGAGGATAGTATTGTTCTATCTTAGGAGGAATAGAGCTTCACCGTATGAGGATAGTATTGTTCTACCTTAGGAGGAATAGAGCTTCACCGTATGAGGATAGTATTGTTCTACCTTAGGAGGAATAGAGCTTCACCGTATGAGGATAGTATTGTTCTACCTTAGGAGGAATAGAGCTTCACCGTATGTGGATAGTATTGTTCTACCTTAGGGGGAATAGAGCTTCACCGTAAGAGGAAAGTATGGTTCTACCTTAGGGGGAATAGAGCTTCACCGTATGAGGATAGCATTGTTCTACCTTAGGGGGAATAGAGCTTCACCGTATGAGGATAGCATTGTTCTACCTTAGGAGGAATAGAGCTTCACCGTATGTGGATAGCATTGTTCTACCTTAGGAGGAATAGAGCTTCACCGTATGTGGATAGCATTGTTCTATCTTAGGAGGAATAGAGCTTCACCGTATGAGGATACTATTGTTCTATCGTAGGAGGAATAGAGCTTCACCGTATGAGGATACTATTGTTCTATCTTAGGAGGAATAGAGCTTCACCGTATGAGGATACTGTTGTTCTATCTTAGGAGGAATAGAGCTTCACCGTATGAGGAAAGTATTGTTCTATCTTAGGAGGAATAGAGCTTCACCGTATGAGGATACTGTTGTTCTATCTTAGGAGGAATAGAGCTTCACCGTATGTGGATAGTATTGTTCTATCTTAGGAGGAATAGAGCTTCACCGTATGAGGATAATATTGTTCTATCTTAGGAGTAATAGAGCTTCACCGTATGTGGATATTATTGTTCTATTTGGAACGAAGGAATTCTTGGCGACAGTATTGTGTTGAACCAGTCTATATCCTCATATAAATACCATTTAATAATTCAATAACTGTATATTTAAGATTAAAGTAAAACTGTTAATCACGAATTCATAGTATAATCTATTAAAAGCTCCTTTTTGTTCTTGAATTCTTCAAAACCCGGTGAAGATTGATTGCATGGTTAAATGGCATTCAGGCAACCGATCACGACGCCAGTAAGTTGCCAACAACGGCTAAGTACTAAATTACTATGTAACTTTTGATTCCCCCCAATGGTGTTTCTCACTAAGTAGTGTACATATCACTTGTATAATATTTTTGCATGATGTAAGACACGATCAATTAATAATTCAATTTGAATAGAATACGTTTTCAATTTGTATAATATTATCGTTTACGTATGTGCGTTTCCAAGGCTTAAACTGCTTCTTTGGGTAGCGAAAAATGATGAATAGTTCAAGTTAGAACCAGAGCTATCAGAGTTATTACTGCATAGTGAGAAACACCAAATTCTGCACTTAGACATAAAACATATCCATATTCATCGTTTAAGATTAAAAACATATTTATTAAAATTAATCAAAGGGCATATCTACAAAAACTGCTCATTGTGTTTGATAAACTTTCAACATATCTTCTGTAAGATATTCAGCGACACGCATATGTGTAAGTATCGTTTTTTCATAATTTAAGAAAGGGAAATAAGTTATTGGGGTCAGAGTATTTTGACAGCATGTAGTGTGCCATGACCTATGTACCCATGTGCTAAATTCCATCAACATTCAACAATAGTTGTAAAAGATATTGGAAACATTATTCAATACCGCATTTGTTGTTGATGTGTTTCTTGTTGTTGTTTTTTTTGAAATACCATCAATACTCGAGGAAAAGTTCAGTCAGACTGATTTAATTGCATGCCAGTTATTTATTGCCTGGGTTTGTAAAGTTTGATAAACTGTATTTCCTTATAATTTTAAAAAGGGGGCCATCCCCTGAAATTATTAAGAAAAATGATATAACAGCATGTGAGCAATCTTTTCATAAACTTTTATTATTCGATATATTCTATATTTGGCAAATGGGACGGGACACCAGATAGTATGACGTGGCATGACGGGTAACGATGGACCCAAATTAAGCCCGGTCAAGGAAAGGCACAGACAAAAGTTTATTTGAACAAAATGACTTCCTAAATAAGGAATTTTAGCAGAAACATCAGGAAACACCACACACGCTACATTCTATTCGCCGTTTGAAATATATGATTTTTCCCATTCATACTGCATTGAAGTATACATTAGTTAGAACATTGAAAAAATTATGGAAAAGATCAAATTTAACGTTTTCGCTAAAATCGATATCCTGTTATTACATATTCCTAAATGGCGAATCAAGATACGTCTTTTATAATTGCAACAACAAGCCAAAATATTGATGATTCCAGAAATGACGTCATACGTGATATTTCTTTACAGCTGTGTGCGTGCTGACTCTTGGTTTGGTCAGCAAAACGGGCCAAAATGTTAAAACTGCGAACCTTGGTTGATGCTTTTAAAATTTGATTTCAATCTTTAAAAGCAGTAATTAAGTTATATATTCACGCTTATTGGAAAAAGAGAGGAAACCTTAACTCGTTTAGCTTACTTTAGAAAGAACACTTTCTTAACTCGTATTAATCTGTTTTGGTTCTAACTCAGCATTGGGACATACGGCTTTAATCCCTCGAACGAAATTTTCGATCAAATACAATTTAGTTTCTATCGCATAGGAACCACACCAGACGAAAATGTGTCATTGCTAAAATATTTAAGCAGCATTCAGATAGATAATTCCTCTTTTGACAGCAGATATAGATAACTGATATATTATTCATCAGAATAATTTAAATGGCACCAAAAGATTTAGACGAAGTTTCTGCTTTTAAAAATAACTATCTATGTCTTTTGACACAGAACGGACGAATGCGTGAAATACAAATAAGAAAAGACATTCAAGAATATACATCATAATGTTGTATGAGCGAGTATTGAAATGAGACGGAAAGTTAAAATCTGTATTTCTTCGTTAAGTGTTGGCCAACTGAAAAAATATATGTTACTGCATTAGAAATATAAACATCGACATTCACAGCTGCAAAAATATACCATCGCATGAAAGAGATAAACATCGACATTTACAGTTGCACAGATATGTTATTGCATTAGAGAGTTTTTTCTCTATGTTTAAAATATGGAATAACTATTAACTTACGTTTGCACTAAAATACACAATAATGATTCGATTAAAGACGATTCAGTTTCTACCACACAGGAAACACATCGGACGAAAAGGTGCCAATATTAAAGCAGCATACAGATAGATAAATTATCTTTTCACAGCAGATATAGATAACTGATATATAACTCATCAAATTATTTAAATGGCTCCAATAGATTTAGACAGAGTTTCTCCTTTTTAAAGGTTTGAATGTCTTTTGATTCAGAACGGGCGAATGCGTGGAATATAAATAAGAAAATACATTCACAAATATACAAAATTGTAGTAGCGAGTATTCAAAAAAGACGGATAGTTCCATTACTAGGTTATAATCAAGTTTCGATCAACTGCAATTCAAATATGTTATTGCATCAAAAAAACATCACCATTAAAGCTATAAAAATATATTATTGCATGAGACATCGACATACGGTGGCATAAAAGTGACATTTGCAATTTTTTTGTTTTTTTTTGTTTTTCATACTTATTTTTTGTTTGTTTTTCATACGTATTTTTTTTATTTTTCGTACATATTTTATTTTAGTGTTGCATACATAATTTATTTTAGTTTTGCATACATATTTTATTTTAGTTTTGCATACATAATTTATTTTAGTTTTGCATACATATTTTATTTTAGTTTTGCTTGCATAATTTATTTTAGTTTTTCGTACATATTTTTTAGCCAATCAAAACAGCCTTTACATCTTATAGTAATAGTTATCTCCCATAGTATAAATTACGTTTTCTGTCCCAAAATCACCTCTGATAACACGAGCGGTACCCCCATATTTTTTCAAAGTCTCGACAAAGTACCCCGCTATAATACGTGGATTGTTATTTGTGTTGTAAATATTCAACCACATAACATTTCTGGAGATTCCACATACAACCATGAATGCAGAGTCCGTACGGTTTCGATTTGTCATATCCATCGATATGCCAAATAAAATTTGGCCTCGGCACATAGTAGGACCTTCTGTTGAACCGTCTGGCAGTGCGATGCTCAACACCTGCAAAAAATTCAATACACTATATTCAGCTTGTAAAAGATTCACACACAAGAAGAGAACTAGATCAAAGCATTGCGATTCTGATGTGGCGATTGTTTTAACAGCTGTAACATAGGTTCTGCATATCGTCTTGATGTGTTTTACATTTGACACAAGGTGCATGAAAATCCTTCACGGGACTTAGGAGATAAGGAGCAGACATGAAATTCAAGTCTCAAACCTTTGACCTCGAGGTGTGACCCTACCCTTTAGCCGGCAAACCTCGCATATAAGTTCTGCACATTATCTGGATGTGGTGAACAATTGATCCAAGTTTCATAAAAATCCTTCAAAGCTTTAAGCATTTTTTCTAAACCAGTGGGATTATAAGGACCTAATTAGATCTTTTATTGTGCATTATTGTAATACACCAGTTATTTGTAACCACCACCCTCGCCCCCGGGGGAGTGCGGGTTAAAAAAGAATCGTGTTTTGACGTTGCGCTGTTCCGGGGCATAAGGCAGGAATGTTATTAACTGCGTATCCCCCGCAGGGCGAAGATTTTACCAGAGGTCGGCTTGGTTTAAAGTCAATGCCCCCCCCCCCACCGCTATTCTCAGGGGGTGGGTTTAAGTGGTACATTATCATTATCTTAATATACCAAGGCTTACCATCAGGATCACAAATCCGCAAAATAGCAGCCACATCTTGCATGCGTGTTCTCAATCCACTTTCCAGACAGCGTTGTCGCATTATTCGATAACCATGGCTATTCTGCTGGACCGCGCTTATGACAAAGTCAACAACCCTTCCAGAATCGCTGTAGTCTCTTCTGCTCAATGCTAACGATCTAAGTATTCTATGTAAATGATGCAAGCTTACGGAGATTCCGTGAAGTTCGTACAATACATGCATAATATCTCTATACCTTAGCCCTTCGCGAAAATATTGAGATATCAGTAAATCTCTTTCATCATCCATTTTGAACAAGGAAATGGCGTGATTTATACTATGGGAGATACCTATTACTATAAGTGTTACGGCTGTTTTGATTGGCTAAAAAACAATCAAAATAAAATATGTATGCAAAACTAAAATAAAATATGTACGAAAAACTAAAATAAAATATGTATGCCAAACTAAAATAAAATATGTATGCAAAACTAAACAAAAATTGTACGAGAAACAAAGAAATACGTATGAAAAACAAAAAAAAAATAAGTATGAAAAACAAAAATAAAATAAAAATGCAAATGTCACTTTTATGCCACCGTATCGACACCCACATCTGCAAATATATAACATTGCATAAGGGATAGAGATTTTTTCTATGCGTTAAATATTGAATTGCTATTTTATTTAGTTTGCACTAAAATACACAATAATGATGCTTCTATATTATATGATATATTAAAGGGAGGTAATACACAATAATGATGCTTCTATATTATATGATATATGAAAGGGAGGTAATACACAATAATGATGCTTCTATATTATATGATATATTAAAGGAAGGTAATACACAATAATGATGCATCTATATTATATGATATATGAAAGGGAGGTAATACACAATAATGATGCTTCTATATTATATGATATATGAAAGGGAGGTAATACACAATAATGATGCTTCTATATTATATGATATATGAAAGGGAGGTAATACACAATAATGATGCTTCTATATTATATGATATATGAAAGGGAGGTAATGCACAATAATGATGCTTCTATATTATATGATATATGAAAGGGAGGTAATAAAACAATTCTTTACTATGAGTTTATAGCAATTGTTTTGATTTGTTTCTTACAGAGAACTTACTAAGAAAAATTTTAACTTAGCATGTTGAAAATTAAAAATGGGACTTTATCAGTAGCAAGTTGTAGCGTTGTTTAATTTGAGTAAATGTTACCTGGAACGGTCAGTCAGAAATCACTTGGGGTCGATGTACTTAACCTACATTTGTTCCAGTGCATAGAGCGTGTTTATTGGCAAAAGGATCACAAGTCAATGACAATCGGACAAAACAAAGATAAAATAGTTGATAATAAAACAAGAGGTAGAGGATATCATCTGGGAACGGTAAATCGGTCAAGTCCCACCATTCAAAATAAATGTTTATTTAGTTCATGCTTTTAGGTTAAATGCCGACTTGTACCATTGAAAATAACATCTTTAAGACCTTAAATATCAATTGTGGTTATTTCCCTTTGATCAAAATCAAAGTACCTCGTTTTTGAAACAGTAAATAATATGTCAAAGTTATAATTTAATATTAAAACATAGACTTTAATATTGATCAGTTTCGAAAAAACCCAATGACCGTTAATTGGAGAAATGGGAACATAAATTCGATGTTTTATCATCCATTTGATATATTTTCAAACTGGCTGTCTTGTCAGCACGAACTTGCTTGCACATTCACACATCAATAATAAAACATGCCACACTAAATACCTAAACACGCCAAAAAACAACTGCGAATTGTTGTCTTCAAAACATGTTTTTGCTTTGAGAAGCCACAGCATGCAAACGACGACCGTTCCAACTGCATCAGGTTTAAAACTATCAAACAAACTTCAAAACGAACTTCAAAATGATTAAATCAACACCATGCTTTATTCCGAAGACCCAATTTAAAAACAAATCGTGTCCCATAGCGACCACATATATTTCTGCGCAGTCTTACTTAGATGTCGTTTTAACGTAAAATATAGTTGTTAGGATCATCGAAACGAAAATAAAAGAATTACTTTTCAATCGTGCGAAAACTAAACTGACGATTAAACAGGATGCAATGATAAACCAACAAAACTGTCTGGGAACTATTTTTGCAGGTGCTTTTCAGGTGTTTATAATATTTTCGTCAGTTGTTTCTCGTGTGGTTTGGAGGCATTATACTTGTATGCACTTTAAGCAAAATATATTATTGAAACTCTGTTCTTTACGGGGAGATGACAGCTGTGTTGTTCATTTTTACCTCGTGGCCACGACTGACAAAAGCGTTTTCACGATTAAGTATGTCGTATCCACGACCTACATATAACTTAGTCAGTCGCGGTACCATACATATGGAAATAATTGGCTCATAGACCCAAGTCAGATGACAAATTTACAAGCAAGCAAGACATAATTTGATAATGCTATTCATTTTAAAGAGACGTTGTTTTGTTATACTGTTTTTAATTTGGTTGTTTAAATGGAAGCGTACGTATTAACTATTACGTACTAAATGGTAAGCTTACATAATGCTTTTAAGATACATAATAGTGTCGTAACGAATGCAAATCTACGTAATTGAAAGTCATTAATGTCAATTACGATTCTTCTGTTCCTTACATTAAGAGAATTGCCAAGAAAGAGTACGTTATTTTATATCAGACTGGAAATAGCTTGATATTTGAGCACCTATGAACATAACATCGATATATCGTTTTATTTTCATTTTTGTGTGCACTTTCTTTGCCGTGAAACTCAAGTTTTATGTGCATAACACCATTAATGTATACAGAGAAACTTCTTGTGTAGATGAGAAAAAGGAAAGCAAATAAATCATATATTAGGTTTATTAATCAGCATTCAATAATGGTTGCCATGGTAACCAATTAATTTTCATTTATTTTCTCAATAATAATTGAGAATGGTTTTGAAAATATGTTGTTGTCGTTATAATGTGGGGATTGTGTATATTGTAGTAATGCATATTTATTGCATCTGTGAATACAAATGTTTCAATAAATTCTTGAACTTCACCGAATTTCCAGCTGTTTCTTAAACAAGTGCCCTTCTAGTTTTTGTCATAATTTCGTTAAAAATAGGAATTTTTGAATTTTCTCTTCAGTTCTTTAATCCTAAAGAATAGGACTGTCAGAAATTATTCATATCTCATTTTCGCCCAAAAAGTGGTTTCGGGCAAAAAATCCCGTGACTGGTCACATATATATACGTGTGTTCGCCCTTTTAGTTATGTCATACTTGTTATAACATCTGAAATAGAAATAAAAAGACAAGGATGTAATATAATAATTCAAATTATAGATGATGTTTTGTTTTAGATATCATTATTGATATAATTGAAATTTAATACATTAGTCTAGTATGTAGAAAATTCCCTATATTTATGAAATGTTTTGTGAGGTGTGTTCCTGTGGTGTGCCCCGAACCACGCATACCATAAATGTACGGGGGAAAATAAAAGGTAGCACACACACACAAAAAAAAAAAAAAAAATTAAAAAAAAAATTAAATGATTATTCAGATCTTGAAAACAATATGAGTTGGGTTTGATAAAATATTTTTTCTACAGATATTAAACTGGAAATGCAGTGATTACGGCGTCCAACCAATCCAAGAATTCTGTAGTATCACAGATTTAGAAGACCAAGTATGTTTATCTGAAGGGTTTTTAGACAGACCATTTAAATTAAAATTTTAGGCAATAACAAATAATATTTTCTTACTTTTCGTATTAAATATATTGAGCTGGACTCATATGTCTGCAATTATAATTGCATGATTCACTAATTCTGATGATTCGATATTTCTATCAAGAGGATATATTCACAAACTAGGCCACTATAAATCCTCATACATTAATTGTCTTTGGAGAAACATAACTGTGGTAAGGCGCCGGACTTTTTTCAATCGATCTCGGGATCTTGGGTTGGAATCCCACTGATTACAGTACTGGATATAAACCCTTCATTTAAAATGGCAAAAAGTAAAACCAGCACGAACTGCTTCGCAGAAACCACATTCGGTCTCTGAGTATTACATGTATATGCAATTTAAACAAACACGAAAAACAGTTAGAAAATATTTACCCTGTTAAAACTTATAACTGCACGTAGAGATTCTCATAAATGATAACTATCCGACCCTTATGTTGTTTTTCTTGTTTCTCCTTCATTTATTTTAAAGAACTCAACAATTCATAAAAAACAATTTTATTCAAAACATCTTTGCTATTTATGTAAGTAATTATAGACGCACCGTCGTTTGAAATAAGAGTCGGTTCAACATCATACAACGACTTTGCGTTTGATTCGCCATTGAGTTGAATTATATTACGTTTATATGAGGAGATTTGCCAAAATATACCCTCGTGGAAAAATTGCTTTTATGATCATAGCATTAGCCAAAAATGAACAATTTGCATTAGTCAGTGTTGAAAGCCATATAAAATACGTTGATTAAGCTAGAGTTTGAATTTATATATCGTATCATAACTTGTATAAAATACACCGATGTGTATTTTTCGCATTTTAAAGGAGCCATAAAGTTCTACCGAAATTATTTGTTTAATTAATTTGGAAAACAGATTCATGCCATATAAGAGCATTTTTATAAAGAAGTGTACCCCTACCCCTATTCCCCAAAGTAGAGGTGCACCTCTATATCTGAGGTTATCAAAACATGTGTAATATGCACCTAAATGACATAGACGCACCTATAAATTAAGAAGTACACTCTTTTTTGTAGTTAAAAAACTTAGGGGCACCTATGTTTTAGAACTGAACTTTTGAATAAAGAGTTGTACCTCTAAAGTAGATAGAGGTTTACCTTTTAATTTAAGTGAAAACATATGGTACGAACATTTCATGTGTGATCTTTATAGTACATAATTCAAACCCTAACCAGAGAGTCAACTACGCGACACACAAGAGTGGGTATATAACTATCAAAATATTGATATCTTTAACATTTTATGTAAAATTGCCGACTTCATATTTCAAATTGACGTGATTATAAATCATGACCACCCGATTACTTCGACTTGCATCGTTCTGTTATTTTATTTTTTTCCATTTTATTTGATATGAGTGCACTGATAACTGGACAGAAAAAACATTGAGGCCATGTTTCTGTTGAATCAATCATGACGCGTTGTATCATCTTAAATGTCGCAAAATCACTTGCAAGCATTATAGTTATTCTTTCTTTACCTCATACTATAGCGAAGATACCGACGATAGAAATACTATACTAGAAGTAGATGCATGCATTCTGGTAAATATTCAAATTACAATTAAAGATAAAACACCAGGAATGTCCTACCAAAAGAAGGCCGCGGCAAGGGTGAAGTATTCAAGTCCTTCCAATACCAGGATCAGCTTGTACCTCAGTGTGTCAACCACTCCGTGAAGGGTTAAGCATATATAGATGGAGATGAATTTCCATCGCCCAGTTTCTGTCCCATTTGGTCGTCCGTCCACAAAGAAGAGCACATAAGCAAAATTGACGTGGAGACCTGTTACACATACATTTTTAGATTAATTGTTCATGTTTGTACAACAATACAGACAATTTTTAAAGAAAAATATGGTTTTATCTCATTGACATTTGCTTTGCGATGTGACACATCACCGTCATCATGATGCCAGTAGAGAAATCCCTACATTGATATTTTGACGACTACTATCAATGCATTGCGTACATTTTTACGGTAATTTCAACTACTTACTTTCCTTAAATGAACTGCCTTTTGGCAATTGCGTTTATCAATCGATGAACATCTTCGGATATGTTCGGATCGCAATTCATCCAATAACAATATACATGAACACTATATTGATCTTGTTATTGTTTGTATTGTGTCAGCAGGTCCCGTAAAATATAAATCAATATTTTAAGAGGTGTTAATTTATTATATTTTAAATGTATTGTTGCCAAGTGTTTCAATTTTACGTTTAAAAGTCATTTCAAGTGGTTGATCTTTTCCCGCGTTATTGTGACGTCATTTGAAATAAATGTTTTCGGTTACAGTCGGGTCTTTCTATTTAGAGAATGGGTAAGAACGGATTGCTGAAAAGTTTTCTTAAATGAAATGAAGTTTTTTTAGCAATTCTACAATAAAATAATGAACTATTGGTGTAAATAAAAGTAATGAATTGCGAGGTTGGTGTCATTATCGGGGATATAAACGCAATTGGGCTGGTCAAAGTACGCGTGGAGTCATTCGGACTCCACACACATTGACCAGCCAAATTGCGTTCATACCCCGATAATGACATCAACCCCGCATTTCATTCCTTAATTGAAACTTAAAATCAAAGTGACGCCATCTCGTAAATCGTGTCATTGGTATAAATATATACATGTATATAATATTATAATTTGTATATAATCGTACTTGCAAATTTGTAAACCTTTCCATGTCAAACAATCTCCAAGCATTGTATTTCGTGATTATCCAAGGCCATGGTTTTGGCACCAAGGCCTTATTTCTATCTCAAAGAATTTCAGTCAACGTTATAAGATATTTAGGCTTTTGGCTAATGGGCTTGTTTCTGTAGATTTTCACATAAATAGGGATATCTTAATTTTCTCTTAATAGGTATAAATGAGTGTTCAACGGTAAACCCTTATCTCACAGCTCAGTTAAACCCTTCAAAATAAGAAGCCACCTTCTATACCCTTAAAAACTAGCAGTTACAATCTTTAGTGATTGATGCTACGTCGCTCATACAAAATACCATACATATAATGTACATCGTAAAAACCCGTAGTGTAATTTATATATCTTACTTAAGTCTAATTTTTTGATACACTTCAAAAGTTTTGGATGATTTAACAATTTACGATAAGAACTTCTTGAAAAAACAACACAAATACGAAGGAGAAAATACAGTTACAGTTGATAGTGGTAATTTCTAAATTCAAACATGAAAACGGTGAACTGCATTCACATATCAGAACACAACAGTAAAAGATTCTCATCACTAAAATCTGAAAAACAATGAAAAGTTTACATCAATAATACGCCTGGAAATATACCATAGCTGAACTATTCCATCGTTCTTGTAATTGTAGAATTCACTAGACATATAAGATACTCAACTCTTTATTTTTAAGTATAATTAAGATACCATTATTCTTATTATTGTCCTGTGAACAAATCTGGGTCAGCCAAGAGCTTATCAAAGAAGGCGTCGTCATAGATAGAAAAAGGTAAATAAACGTCGTTTCTTTCATGCTTTTCAATGAAATATGGGGTTTTATCAGTGAAAAAACAACAGTGAAAATATCAAAAATGATCATTCAATATCATTCAAATGTGCAAAGGACTAAGGATAGCATGTGGAATTGAATTATTGGCTGCAGGTGGTACAGGCCATAATAAATACATTTAAATTTAAATTTATTATCAAATGTTTACCACAGTTTATAAAATCACATTTCACTTCCTGCATGAGAATTCCTATTACCAAAGGTGCTCGAAACATTGCCTGGATACAGTAATACATATTTTTTTTATTTTTTATTTTTTTTTATTTTAAATATTATTTTTTTTTTATTATTATTTATTTTGGTCAAGATAGTGAATATATGTCATCTAAAAAATTATTCCACATTTTTTCATGAAAGAAAATTAGTATAATATATAAATAAATATAAGGTAAACATGTGCAAAAAATCATCAATTCCAAACGGACCTAATCAATAGAGCAAAGTTCCTAAAATATTTGAGATAATCTGATAATTTTTACTGTTCTGATAAGGTAAGATTCCCATCTACAAGAAAAATATAACTTTTATGCTAGTAAGATTGACTTTTACGGCATATTCAAACAAAATGCACCGACCAGAAGCTGAAATTCGCCATTACGAAAGAACCGGGAGGAAGAAATGAGCGGAGACTACTGCAAATGTTTAATCAATGGGAAGCAAATCTTACCAGAAACATATTGAGGAATTGCATGTGTTATCATTTCCTTTCTATTAGAACGTCCGGGCCCCGTTTTAAATAAAATATTGTACGGCTTAAGATGATCAATATTTTCCGGCGTAACCTCGTTTTGGGCGTAAAATGCATTTCAATAAAAATGGTGTATGGCATTTATCGCATAGATTCCGCCCGTAATTTTACGGCTGTACCTTAAGCAAAATATACGTAAGTTTTACGACTAAGATATTTTAATGGAAAAGGGTCCAGATAAAGATGTCAATTTCTCCTTTCTTTTTTAATGTACCCTCAATTTGCATGCTGCATTAATTACCTCAAAGTCAAGGTCAGTGATGTTTCAAGGTTAAAGTACAAAAATGCCACAACATTGATATTTCCTCTTTAATTTTCTAGTATTTGATGTTAACACAAATTTATTTGTACCCAATATGTCATATCAAACATTCCTAAAGTAATTAAGTTTCTATCTAGTGTGAGGTAACGGTAAGGATCCTCTCTGCTTTATCCAATATGGTTACCCAAACCAACATGGCCACCACGTGGAATTGCATTCTAAGATTAATTATAGAGTTGCAACTTGGTTCGATAGGCATTTAGTGGGCTTTAAGGTTGCAAAAAGGTGTAGTATTTGGCATTGGAAATGCCTTATATAAGAAATAAATGGGTTAATTTATTCTTGACTGGGCTGCTAGGTATGGACTGTCTGGCGTTGAGTAGGCTTTATAAGAGATCAGCATGGGTTTGTTTTGACTGCGTTTTTATGTTTCTTAAGATAATGACACGAAAACATATTCGTCTTTCCCTTCGGAAACCGAAACGAAATGAATGCTGGTTACCAAAACAGCCAACCAAAAGCAATGACATCAATACAACAAAACGAGTGCTTTCCCTGACACCAATAAAGTCACCTTCTTAAGTTGCCTTTCAAGTCGCCTGTATACCGTAGCAGATCCTCACCTGCGAAAAGGAGATATAATTGAAAAGTTCCCGACTCCTGTTTTCTACTGAAAGTAAGATCACAGCGGAAACAGATAATAATAACACACATAAATCCTATTCAAATGGGAACGCTAGGTGCACGTTGTGAATAGGCTAGATTCAATTTGTCAAAACCATTTCAAACAATGAAAAATCCTCATATGTGCAATTTCAATTTTTCGAATAACTTATCATTCATGTGAAATAATTAACAGTAGTATTACTACTTTTACTCTGAATAGCCTCAGGTGTGTAATTCTCATAACACAACATTACGACCTATATATATCCATATTTCATTGTAAAGTACAGAAAAAACGTGTTTTTAACACAAAAATGACAATGTTAGATATTAAAGCTAAAATATATATATATATATATGTTATA